>NW_027254407.1:0-120000 GCF_044704955.1 Pristiophorus japonicus | reverse complement strand
TATCCCTTTGTCTCTCTCTCTCTGCATCTCTCGAGAACTCTCTCTCACTCTCTCTCTCTCTCTCACTCTGTCTCTCCCTTTCCCGTCTCTTTCCCTCTCTGTCTGTCTGTTGATGTCCCTCTGTTTCTCACTCTCTGTTTCACTTTCTCCCTGATTCTCTCCCTCGCCCTGTCTCTCACTCACTCTCTCCCTGTCTCTCACTATGTCTCACTAGGTATTTTTTCTGTCTTTCCCTCTCTCTGTCTCTCTCTCTCGCTCTCTCTGCCTCTCTATCTCCCTGCCTCTCTGTCTCCATCACTGTCACTCTGTATCTCTCCCTCGATCTGTCTCTCATGCTCCCTGCCTCTCTCTCTCGCTTTGAATTTTTCTCTGTCTATCTCTTTTGGTCTCTCTCTCTGTCTCTGTCTCTGTCTCTTTCTCTCTCTCTGCCTCTCTCTCTCTCACTTTCACTCTCTATCTTTGTCTCTCTCTGTCTCTCCCTCTGTTTCTGCCTTGCTCTGTCTCTCTCTGTCTCTCTGTCTATCTGTCTCTGTTTTTCTCTCTCTGACTCTCGCTCAACCTCTCTCTCTGTCTTTCTTTCTATCTCTCTCTGTCACTACCTGTCTTCTCTCTCTCACTCTCTTACTCTCTCTCTGAGCCTCTCCCCCTATCTTTATATCTCTTTATCTCTATCTCTCTCTATCTGTCTCTATCTCTTTCTCTCTCTTTCTCTCTTTGCCTTTCTCTCTCTGTCTGTCTCTCTCGCTCTGTATTTTTCTCTGTCTCTCTCTCTCTGTCTCTCTCTCTCTTTCTCTCTCTATCTCTGTCTTCCTCTCTCTGTCAATCTGTCTCTCTCACTCGCTCTCACTGTCTTTCCTTCTCACTCTGTCTCTCTCTTTGGCACGCTATCCTCTCTCTCTCGCTCTGTCTCTGTCTGTCTCTCAATCTCTGTCTGTCTCTTACGCTTTCTGTCTCTGTCTTTCTGTCCTAATCACTCTGAGTCTCTCTCTCTATCGCTCTCTGTCTGCCTATCACTGTCTCACTCTCTCTGTATCTCTGTCTCTCTGTATCTCTGTCTCTCTCTCTCTCTCTCTCTCGCCGACTCTCTCTCTCTCGCTATGTATCGCTCTGTCTCTCTTTCTCTGTATCTCTCTATAACTCTGTCTCTCGCTCTCTGTCTCTCTCGCTCTCTCTGCCTCTCTCTCTCTCTGTCTCTGTCTCTGTCTCTGCCTCTCTCTCTCTCCCTGTCTCTCTCTCTCTCTCTCTCGATCTGTCTCTCAATCTCTCTGTCTCTCTCTCTCATTTTGTATTTTTCTCTTCCTCTCTCTCTGTCTCACTCTCGCTGCCTTTCTCTCTCTCTCTCCATCGCTCTGGCTCTCTCTCTCGGTCTAATCCCACTGCCCCGCTCTCTCCCCAAAGCCCTGTATCAATCCCTGAACTAATCCCACTGCCCCGCTCTCTCCCCAAAGCCCCCTATCAATCCCCAAATTAATCCCACTGCCCCGCTCTCTCCGCATAGCCCTGTGTCAATCCCCAAACTAATCCCACTGCCCAGCTCTCTCCCCATAGTCCTGTATCAATCCCCAAACTAATCCCACTGCCCCGCTCTCTCCCCATAGTCCTGTATCAATCCCCAAACTAATCCCATTGCCCCGCTCTCTCCCCATAGTCCTGTATCAATCCCCAAACTAATCCCACTGCCTCGCTCTCTCCCCATAGTCCTGTATCAATCCCCAAACTAATCCCACTGCCCCGCTCTCTCCCCATAGCCTTGTATCAATCCCAGAATCTATGCAGGAAGAGACACAGATAGAGAGATACACACACCAATCTCCTCCTCTCTGTCTCTGTCTGTCTCTCACTCTCTGTCGCTCTCTCTCCCTCTCTGTCTATATCTCTCTCCGTCTGTGTGTGTCCCTCTCTCTGTCACTCACTCTCTCTGTCGGTCTCCCTCTCTCTGTCTCTCTATCTCGCTCTCTGTCTATCTAGCTCTCTCTCTTTTGTCTCTCTCTCTCTGTCTCTCTCTCTGTTTCTGTCTCTCTATCTATCTCATCTCTCCCGCTGACTGTCTCTCTGTCTGTCTCCCACTCTGTCTCTCTCACTCTCTCGCTCTCTGTGTCTTTCTATCTGTCTGTCTCTCTCTCTTTCTCTCTCTCTCTCTCTGCCTCTCCATCTGTCTCTCTCTGTCTCTCTGTCTCTCTCCCTCGCTCTCTGTGTCTTTCTCTCTGTCTGTCTCTCTTTCTCTCGCTCTCTCACTCTGTCTGTCTCTCTCGTTCTCTCTCTCTCGCGTTGTTTATCTGTATATCTCTGTTTTTGTCTCTCTCTGACTCTCTCTCTCCAACGCTCTGTCTCTCTCTCTCTATCTCTCTGTCTCTCTCTCGCTCTGCATGTTTGTCCCTCTCTCTCTGAGTCTATCTCTCTGTCTCTTTGTCTGCCTATCTCTGTCTCTCTCTCTCTCCGTCTCCCTCTCGCTATGTATCTCTCTGTCTCACTCTATGTATCTCTCTACAATTCTGTCTCTCTCTCGCTCTCTGTCTCTCTGTCTCTGTCTCTCTGCATCTCTCTTTCTCTTTCTCTCTCTCTCTCTCGCTCTGTATCGTTCTCTGTCTCTCTCTTGTCTCCCACCCTCTCTATGTCTCTCTCTCTGACTCCCTGTCTCTCTCTCTCTCTCTCTCTCTCTCTCTCCCTCTCTCGCCCTCTCTCTCCCCATCTCTCTCTCTCTCTCTCTGTCTCTGTCTCCCTCTCTCTCTCCCTGTCTCTCTCTCTCTCGATCTGTTTCGTACTCTCTTTGTCACTCTGTCTGTCTCACTTGCTCGCTCTCTCTCTCTCTCTCACTCTGCATTGTTTCTGTCTTTCTCTCGCTGTGACTAAATCTCTCTCTCTTCCTCTCTCTCTCTCTCTGTCTCTCTGTCTCTATCTCTGCATCTCTCTCTCTCGGTCTCTCTGTCTCTCTCTCGGTCTCTCTCTCTCTCGGTCTCTCTCTCTCTGTCACTCTCCCTCTGTATCTCTCTGTCTCTCTCTCTCTCTGTATCTCTCTCTCTCACTCTCTCTCTGTCTCTCTATCCCTCACTCTCTGAATCTCCCTCTATATCTCTCTCTGTATGCCTATTTCTGTCTCTCTCTCTCCATCACTCTCTCTCTCTGACTCTCTCTGTCTCTCTCGCTCTCTCTCTGTCTCTCCCTTGCTATGTATCCCTTTGTCTCTCTCTCTCTGCATCTCTCGAGAACTCTCTCTCACTTTCTCTCTCTCTCTCACTCTGTCTCTCCCTTTCCCGTTCTCTTTCCCTCTCTGTCTGTCTGTTGATGTCCCTCTGTCTCTCACTCTCTGTTTCACTCTCTCCCTGATTCTCTCCCTCGCCCTGTCTCTCACGCACTCTATCCCTGTCTCTCCCTATCTCTCACTCGGTATTTTTTCTGTCTTTCGCTCTCTCTGTCTCTCTCTCTCGCTCTCTCAGCCTCTCTATCTCCCTGCCTCTCTGTCTCTATCACTGTCACTCTGTCTCTCTCCCACGGTCTGTCTCTCACGCTCTCTGCCTCTCTCGCTTTGTATTTTTCTCTGTCTATCTCTTTTGGTCCCTCTCTCTGTCTCTGTCTCTGTCTCTTTGTCTCTCTCTGCCTCTCTCTCTCTCACTTTCACTCTCTCTCTTTGCCTCTCTCTGTCTCTCCCTCTGTTTCTGCCTTGCTCTGTCTCTCTTTCTCTCTCTGTCTATCTGTCGCTGTTTTTCTCTCTCTGACTCTCGCTCAACCTCTCTCTCTGTCTTACTTTCTCTCTCCCTCTCTGTCACTACCTGTCTTCTCTCTCTCACTCTCTTTCTCTATCTCTGAGCCTCTCCCCCGATCTTTATATCTCTTTATCTCTATCTCTCTCTATCTGTCTCTATCTCTTTCTCTCTTTATCTCTCTGCCTTTCTCTCTCTGTCTCTCTCTCTCGCTGTGTATTTTTCTCTGTCTCTCTCTCTCTGTCTCTCTCTCTTTCTCTCTCTATCTCTGTCTTCCTCTCGCTGTCAATCTGTCTCTCTCACTCGCACTCACTGTCTTTCCTTCTCACTCTGTCTCTCTCTTTGGCTCGCTATCCTCTCTCTCTCTCGCTCTGTCTCTGTCTGTCTCTCAATCTCTGTCTGTCTCTTACGCTTTCTGTCTCTGTCTTTCTGTCCTAATCACTCTGAGTCTCTCTCTATCGCTCTCTGTCTGCCTATCTCTGTCTCTCTCTCTCTGTATCTCTGTCTCTATGTATCTCTGTCTCTCTCTCTCTCTCTCTTGCCGACTCTCTCTCTCTCGCTATATATCTCTCTGTCTCTCTTTCTCTGTACCTCTCTATAACTCTGTCTCTCGCTCTCTGTCTCTCTCGCTCTTTCTGCCTCTCTCTCTCTGTGTCTCTCTGTCTCTGTCTCTGCCTCTCTCTCTCTTCCTGTCTCTCTCTCTCTCTCTCTCGATAGTCCCTGGCGACTACATGTGCGGGAAGTGCGTCCACCTCCGGCTACTGACGGAGTTGAAGCTGAAGGTGGATTCACTCTGGAGCATCCACGATGCTGAGAATGACGTGAGTATCACGTGTAGCGAGTTGGTCCTACCGCAGGAGAAGGGTCCACAGCCAGCGAGGGAATGGAAGACCAGCAGGAAGAGTAGTGCAAGGAAGGTAGTGCAGGGGTCCCCTGTGATCATCCCACTGCAAAACAGATACAATGCTTTGAGTGCTGTTGAGGGGGATGACTCATTAGGACCGGGCAGCAGCAGCCAAGTTCATGGCACCGTGGCTGGCTCTGTTGCACAGGAGGGCAGGAAAAAGAGTGGGCGAGCGATAGTGATAGGGGATTCAATTGTAAGGGGAACAGATAGGCGTTTCTGCGGCCGCAACCAAGACTCCAGGATGGTATGTTGCCTCCCTGGTGCAAGGGTCAAGGATGTCTCGGAGCGGGTGCAGGACATTCTAAAAACGGAGGGAGAACAGCCAGTTGTCGTGGTGCACGTTGGTACCAATGACATAGGTAAAAAAAGGGATGAGTTCCTACGAAATGAATTTAAGGAGCTAGGAGCTAAATTAAAAAGTCGGACCTCAAAAGTAGTATTCTCGGGATTGCTACCAGTGCCACGTGCTAGTCAGAGTAGGAATCGCAGGATAGCTCAGATGAATAGGTGGCTTGAGCAATGGTGCAGCAGGGAGGGATTCAAATTCCTGGGGCATTGGAACCGGTTCTGGGGGAGGTGGGACCAGAACAATCCGGACGGTCTGCACCTGGGCAGAATCGGAACCAATGTCCTCGGGGGAATGTTTGCTAGTGCTGTTGGGGAGGAGTTAAACTAATATGGCAGGGGGATGGGAACCAATGCAGGGAGATAGAGGGAAACAAAAAGGAGGCAAAAACAAAAGACAGAAAGGAGATGAGGAAAAGTGGAGGGCAGAGAAACCCAAGGCAAAGAACAAAAAGGGCCATTGTACAGCAAAATTCTAAAAGGACAGAGGGCGTTAAAAAAACAAGCCTAAAGGCTTTGTGTCTTAACGCAAGGAGTATCCGCAATAAGGTGGATGAAATAACTGTGCAAATAGATGTTAACAAATATGATGTGATTGGGATTACGGAGACGTGGTTCCAGGATGATCAGGGCTGGGAACTCAACATCCAGGGGTATTCAACATTCAGGAAGGATAGAATAAAAGGAAAAGACGGTGGGGTAGCATTGCTGGCTAAGGAGGAGATTAAGGCAATAGTTAGGAAGGACATCAGCTTGGATGATGTGGAATCCATATGGGTAGAGCTGCAGAACACCAAAGGGCAAAAAACGTTAGTGGGAGTTGTGTACAGACCTCCAAACAGTAGTAGCGATGTTGGGGAGGGCATCAAACATGAAATTAGGGGTGCGTGCAATAAAGGTGCAGCAGTTACAATGGGTGACTTTAATATGTACATAGATTGGGCTAACCAAACTGGAAGCAATACGGTGGAGGAGGATATTCTGGAGTGCATAAGGGATGGTTTTTTAGACCAATATGTTGAGGAACCAACTAGGGGGGAGGCCATCTTAGACTGGGTGTTATATAATGAGAGAGAATTAATTAGCAATCTCGTTGTGCGAGGCCCCTTGGGGAAGAGTGACCATAATATGGTGGAATTCTGCATTGGGATGGAGAATGAAACAGTTAATTCAGAGACCATGGTCCAGAACTTAAAGAAGGCTAACTTTGAAGGTATGAGGGGTGAATTGGCTGGGATGGATTGGCGAATGATACTTAAGGGGTTGACTGTGGATGGGCAATGGCAGACATTTAGAGACCGCATGGATGAACTACAACAATTGTACATTCCTGTCTGGCATAAAAATAAAAAAGGGAAGGTGGCTCAACCGTGGCTATCAAGGGAAATCAGGCATAGTATTAAAGCCAAGGAAGTGGCATACAAATTGGCCAGAAATAGCAGCGAACCTGGGGACTGGGAGAAATTTAGAACTCAGCAGAGGAGGACAAAGGGTTTGATTAGGGCAGGGAAAATGGAGTATGAGAAGAAGCTTGCAGGGAACATTAAGACGGTTTGCAAAATTTCTATAGATATGTAAAGAGAAAAAGGTTAGTAAAGACAAACGTAGGTCCCCTGCAGTCAGAATCAGGGGAAGTCATAACGGGGAACAAAGAAATGGCGGACTAATTGAACAAGTACTTTGGTTCGGTATTCACGAAGGAGGACACGAACAACCTTCCTGTTATAAAAGGGGTCGGTGTTCTAGTAAGGAGGAGGAACTGAGGGAAATCCTTATTAGCCGGGAAATTGTGTTGGGGAAATTGATGGGATTGAAGGCCGATAAATTCCCAGGGCCTGATGGACTGCATCCCAGAGTACTTAAGGAGGTGGCCTTGGAAATAGTGGATGCGTTGACAGTCATTTTCCAACATTCCATTGATTCTGGATCAGTTCCTATGGAGTGGAGGGTAGCCAATGTAACCCCACTTTTTGAAAAAGGAGGGAGAGAGAAAACAGGGAATTATAGACCGGTCAGCCTGACATCGGTAGTGGGTAAAATGGTGGAATCAATTATTAAGGATGTTATAGCAGTGCATTTGGAAAGAGGTGACATGATAGGTCCAAGTCAGCATGGATTTGTGAAAGGGAAATCATGCTTGACAAATCTTCTGGAATTTTTTGAGGATGTTTCCAGTAGAGTGGATAAGGGAGAACCAGTTGATGTGGTATATTTGGACTTTCAGAAGGCTTTCGACAATGTTTCCACACAAGAGATTGATGTGCAAAGTTAGAGCACATGTGATTGGCGGTAGTGTACTGACATGGATTGAGAACTGGTTGTCAGACAGGCAGCAAAGTGTAGGAGTAAATGGGTACTTTTCAAAATGGCAAGCAGTGACTATTGGGGTACCGCAAGGTTCTGTGCTGGGGCCCCAGCTGTTTACACTGTAAATTAATGATTTAGACGAGGGGATTAAATGTAGTATCTCCAAATTTGCTGATGACACTAAGTTGGGTGGCAGTGTGAGCTGCGAGGAGGATGCTGTGAGGCTGCAGAGCGACTTGGATAGGTTTGGTGAGTGGACAAATGCATGGCAGATGAAGTATAATGTGGATAAATGTGAGGTTATCCACTTTGGTGGTAAAAACAGAGAGACAGATTATTATCTGAATGGTGACAGATTAGGAAAAGGGGAGGTGCAAAGAGACCTGGGTGTCATGGTACATCAGTCATTGAAGGTTGGCATGCAGGTGCAGCAGGCGGTGAAGAAAGCAAATGGCGTGTTGGCCTTCATAGCAAGGGGATTTGAGTACAGGGGCAGGGAGGTGTTGCTACAGTTGTACAGGGCCTTGGTGAGGCCACACCTGGAGTATTGTGTACAGTTTTGGTCTCCTAACCTGAGGTAGGACATTCTTGCTATTGAGGGAGTGCAGCGAAGGTTCAACAGACTGATTCTCGGGATGGCGGGACTGACCTATCAAGAAAGACTGGATCAACTGTGCTTGTATTCACTGGAGGTCAGAAGAATGAGAAGGGACCTCATAGAAACATTTAAAATTCTGACAGGGTTAGACAGGTTAGATGCAGGAAGAATGTTCCCAATGTTGGGGAAGTCCAGAACCAGAGGTCATAGTCTAAGGATAAGGGGTGAGCCATTTAGGACCGAGATGCGGAGGAACTTCTTCACCCAGAGAGTGGTGAACCTGTGGAATTCTCTACCACAGAAAGTTGTTGAGGCCAATTCATTAAATATATTCAAAAAGGAGTTAGATGAGGTCCTTACTACTAGGGGGATAAAGGTGTATGGCGAGAAAGCAGGAATGGGGTACTGAAGTTGAATGTTCCGCCATGAACTCATTGAATGGCGGTGCAGGCTAGAAGGGCCGAATGGCCAACTCCTGCACCTATTTTCTATGTTTCTATGTTTCTATGTTTCTATGTCTCTCAATCTCTCTGTCTCTCTCTCTCATTTTGTATTTTTCTCTGCCTCTCTCTCAGTCTCACTCTCGCTGCCTTTCTCGCTCTCTCTCCATCGCTCTGGCTCTCTCTCTCGGTCTTATCCCACTGCCCCGCTCTGTCCCCAAAGCCCTGTATCAAACCCTGAACTAATCCCACAGCCCCGCTCTCTCCTCATAGTCCTGTATCAATTCCCAAACTAATCCCACTGCCCCGCTCTCTCCCCATACTCCTGTATCAATCCCCGAACTATCCCACTGCCCCGCTCTCTCCCCATAGTCCTGTATCAATCCCCAAACTAATCCCACTGCCCCGCTCTCTCCCCAAAGCCCTGTATCAATCCCCAAACTAATCCCTCTGCCCCGCTCTCTCCCCATAGTCCTGTATCAATCCCAAACTAATCCCACTGCCCCGCTCTCTCCCCAAAGCCCTGTATCAATCCCCAAACTAATCCCACTGCCCCGCTCTCTCCCCATAGTCCTGTATCAATCCCAAACTAATCCCACTGCCCCGCTCTCTCCCCATCGTCCTGTATCAATCCCAAACTAATCCCACTGCCCCGCTCTCTCCCCATAGTCCTGTATCAATCCCCAAACTAATCCCACTGCCCCGCTCTCTCCCCATAGCCCTGTATCAATTCCAGAATCTATACAGGGAGACAGATAGAGACACAGACACTCACACACACACGCTCTCTCTCAGTCTATTTCTCTCTGTCCCTTTCTCTTTGAGTCTCTCTCTCTAGATCTCTCTGTCTGCCGATCTCTATCTCTCTCTCTCTCCATCATTTTCTCTCTATCTCTCTGTCTCTCTCTCTCTATCTCTATAAGTTTGCCTCTCTCTCTCTCTCTCGCTCTCTCTGTGCCTCTGTCCCCCTCTCTCTGAGTCTCTCTCTATCTCTCTCTCTATCTGTCTGTCGATCTCTCTGTCTCTCTCTCGCTCTGTATTTTTTGTGTCTCTCTCTCTGAGTCTCTCTCTCTGTCTCTCTCTATCTGTCTGTCGATCTCTCTCTCTCTCTCTCGCTCTGTTGTGTCTCTCTCTCTGACTCTCTCTCTCTCCATCTCGCTCTGTATCTCTCTCTGTTTCTCTCTCTCTCTGTCTCTGTCTCTCCCTTTCTCTCTTTGTTTCTCTGTCGATCTGTGTCTCTGTTTTTACTCTCTCTCTGACTCTCACTCTCAGTCTCTCCCTGTCTTTCTTTCTCTCTCTCTCTCTCTCTCTCTCTCTCTCTCTCTCACTGTCTCTCTCTCTCTCTCTCTCTCTCTCTCTCTCTCTCTGGCTCTATCGGTCTCTCTCCCTCTGTCTCTTTCTCTATGTCTCTCTCTTTCTCCCTCTCTGTGCCTCTCTTGCTCACTATTTCTGTCACTCTCACTCTCTTGTCTCTCTCTCTCTCTCTCTATCACTGTCTTCTCTCTCTCTGTCTCTCTCTCTCTGTCTCTCTCTCTCTCTCTCTCTCTCTCTCTCTGGCTCTATCGGTCTCTCTCCCACTGTCTCTTTCTCTATGTCTCTCTCTTTCTCCCTCTCTGTGCCTCTCTCGCTCACTATTTCTGTCACTCTCACTCTCTTCTCTCTCACTCTCTATAACTGTCTTCTCTCTCTCTGTCTCTCTCTCTCTCTCTTAGTCTGTAACACGTGTCGTGGTGTAAAATGGTCACCACACATCTCATGTAAAATGGCTGCTCAATCTCACCCAAACTAATTCCACTGCCCCGCTCTCTCCCCATAGCCCTGTATCAATCCCCAAACTAATCCCACTGCCCCGCTCTCTCCCCATAGTCCTGTATCAATCCCCAAACTAATCCCACTGCCCCGCTCTCTCCCCATAGTCCTGTATCAATCCCCAAACTAATCCCACTGCCCCGCTCTCTCCCCATGGTCCTCTATCAATTCCCCAAACTAATCCCACTGCCCCACCTTCTCCCCTTGGCTCTGTATCAATCCCCAAACTAATCCCACTGCCCCGCTCTCTCCCCATCGCCCTGTATCAGTCCCAAACTAATTCCACTACCCCGCTCTCTCCCCATAGCCTTGTATCAGTCCCAAACTAATCCCACTGCCCCGCTCTTTCCCCATAGCCCTGTATCAATACCCAAACTAATCCCACTGCGCCGCTCTCTCCTCATAGCCCTGTATCAGTCCCCAAACTAACCCCACTGCCCCGCTCTCTTCCCATAGTCCTGTATCAATACCCAAACTAATCCCACTGCCCCACTCTCTCCCCATAGCCCTGTATCAATCCCAAACTAATCCCACTGGCCCGCTCTCTCCCCATAGTCCTGTATCAATCCCCAAACTAATCCCACTGCCCCGCCCTTTCCCCATAGCCCTGTATCAATCTCCAACGTAATCCCACTGCCCCGCTCTCTCCCCATAGTCATGTTTCAATTCCAAACTAATCCCACTGCTCTGCTCTCTCCCCATAGTCCTGTATCAATCTCCAAACTAATCCCACTGCCCCGCTCTCTCCCCATAGCCCTGTATCAATCCCCAAACTAATCCCACTGCCCTCTCTCCCCATAGTCCTGTATCAATCCCCAAACTAATCCCACTGCCCCGCTCTCTCCCCATAGTCCTGTATCAATCCCCAAACTAAGCCCACTGCCCCGCTCTCTCCACATAGTCCTATATCAATACCCGAACTAATCCCACTGCGCCGTTCTCTCCCCATAGCTCTGTATCAATCCCCAAACTAATCCCACTGCCCCGCTCTCTCCCCATAGTCCTTTATCAATCCCCAAACTAATCCCACTGCCCCGCTCTCTCTCCATAGTCCTGTATCAATCCCCAAACTAATCCCACTGCCCCGCTCTCTCCCCATAGTCATGGAGCAATCCCAAACTAATCCCACTGCCCCGCTCTCTCCCCATAGTCCTGTATCAATCCCAAACTAATCCCACTGTTCTGCTCTCTCCCCATAGTCCTGTATCAATCCCCAAACTAATCCCACTGCCCCGCGCTCTCCCCATAGTACTGTGTCAATCCCAGAATCTATACAGAGAGATAGATAGAGACACACACACACACTCACACACTCTCTCTCTCTCTCTCTGACTCTCGCTCTCTCGCTCACTCTCGCGCTCTCTGTCTCTCTCTCTCTTGCTTTGTCTAATTGTGTCTCTGTTTTTCTCTATCTGTATTTCCCTACTCTCTCTTTCTCTCTCTCTCCCTCTCTCGCTCTCTCTGTCTCTCTTTCTGTCTCTCTCTCTCTCTCTCTCTCTCTCTCTCTCTCTTTCTCTCTCTCTCTCTCATTGTCTATTGGCCTTCATAGCTAGAGGATTTGAGTATTTGATCAGGGAGATCTTACTGCAGTTGTACAGGGCCTTGGTGAGGCCTCACCTGGAATATTGTGTTCAGTTTTGGTCTAATCTGAGGAAGGATGTTCGTTGCTATCGAGGGAGTACAGCGAAGGTTCACCAGACTGAATCCCGGGATGGCAGGACTGACAAAGGAGGAGACACTGGATCAACTGGGCCTTTTTTCACTGGAGTTTAGAAGAATGAGAGGAGATCTCACAGAAACATATAAACTTCTGAGGGTACTGGGCAGGTTAGAGGCAGGAAGAATGTTCCCGCTGTTGGGGAGTTCCAGAACTAGGGGTCACAGTCTAAGAATAAGGTGTAAGCCATTTCGGACCCAGATGAGGAGTAACTTCTTCACTCAGAGAGCGGTTATCCTGTGGAATTCTCTACCCCAGAGATTTGTTGATGCCAATTCATTGGATATATTCAAAAGGCAGGCGGATATGGCCCTTATAGCCAAAGGGATCAAGGGGTATGGAGAGAATGCAGGAAATGGCTACTGAGGGAATGATCAGACATGATCTTATTGAATGGTGGTGCAGGCTCGAAGGGCAGAATGGCCTGCTCCTGCATCTATTGTCTATGTTTCTACGTATCTCTGTCAATCTGTCTCTCTCTGTTTTACTGTCTCTCTGAATCTCTCTCTGTCTCATTCGCTCTCTCTGTGTTTCTTTCATTCTCTCTTTCCCTCTGTCTTTCTCTCTCTGTTTTACTCTCTCTCTGAATCTCTTTATCAGTCTCATTCGCCCTCTCTGTCTTTCATTCTCTCTTTCCCTCTGTCTCTCTCTATCTGTATCTCTCTCTCTCACTCTCTCAATGTCTCTCTCTCTCTCTCTCTCTCTGCCTCACTATATATCTCTGTCTCTCTATCTCTCTCTCTGTCTCTCTCTGTCTCCCACTCTCTCTCTCTCGCTCTCGCTTTCAGTCTCCCTGTCTCTCTCCCTCTCTGTATCTGTGTCCCTTTCTCTCTCTCGCTCTATCTTTCAGTCTCCCTGTCTCTCTCTCCCTCTCTGTATCTCTGTTCCTCTCTCTCTCGGTCTCTGTCAGTCTCTCTGTCTCACTCTCTCCGTCTTGCTCCCTCACTCTCTCCCTCGCTCCCAATTTCTATCCATATATCTCTTTCACTTTTTCCTCTGTCTTTGTTGCTGCCCATTTCCGATTTCTCTCTTTCTTTTTTATGCCAACACACTCTCTCTATCCCTAATTCTCTAACTGCGTCTCCCTGTCCACCTCTCTTTTTCTCTCTCCCTGTCTCTCATTCCCATTCTGATGTTTCCTTGATTGAAAAGTACCCTGACATATTGCAGTCTGACTGTTTAAACCTACAGCAATAAATCACATCTCTGGGACGTTTTGATTTGCTCACCATCCGATTGTGTGTTGGAATGTGTGGGGTAAATCTCCTTTCTCCATCTGAAAGCTTTGAGTGTTTCAGATTGAGCAGTATATGGGATTAAAGGCTGATTCAGACAATGCTGCATTGTGGAACGGTGGGATATCTTCGCAGGGCAGGAAATGGAGAAGCAAGTTTTGTTGGTTTGAATAACGTGCAAATACGATTGTGTCGCCCCCTCACAGATACACAGGATTGAAGCTGTTTACCACCAATGCCCTGAAAGAATGAAATTGTGTGACCAACTTCAAACTCTTCATACACATGAAGGACCCAGAGACTGGGCCCAATACACAAAGCCCCGAGCCCAAGCAGGCAAACCAGGTTTGTTCACAGATCACCACGACACGTGTCCTGGTGTAAAATGGTCAACCCCGCATCTCATGTAAAATGGGTGCTCAATTTCACCCAAACTAATCCCACTGTCCCGCTCACTCCCCATAGTCCTGTATCAGTCCCCAAACTAATCCCACTGCCCCGCTCTCTCCCCATAGTCCTGTATCAATCCCCAAACTAATCCCACTGCCCCGCTCTCTCCCCATTGTCCTGTATCAATCCCCAAACAAATCTCACTGCCAAGCTCTCTCCCCATAGTCCTGTATCAATCCCCAAACCAATCCCACAGCCCCGCTCTCACCCCATAGTCCTGTTTCAATCCCCAAATTAATCCCACTGCCCCGCTCTCTCCCCATAGTCCTGTATCAATCACCAAACTAATCCCACTGCCCCGCTCTCTTCCGATAGCCCTGCATCAATCCCCAAACTAATCCCAGTGCCCCGCTCTCTCCCCATAGCCCTGTATCAATCTCCAAACTAATCCCACTGCCCCGCTCTCTCCCCATCGCCCTGTAGCAATCTCACCCAAACTAATCCCACTGCCCCGCTCTCTCCCCATAGTCCTGTATCAATCCCCAAACTAATCCCACTGCCCCGCTCTCTCCCCATAGCCCTGCATCAATCCCCAATCTAATCCCACTGCCCCGCTCTCTCCCCATAGCCCTGTATCAATCTCCAAACTAATCCCACTGCACCGCTCTCTACCCATAGCCCTGTATCAATCTCACCCAAACTAATCCCACTGCCCCGCTCTCTCCCCATAGTCCTGTATCAATCCCCAAACTAATCCCACTGCCCCGCTCTCTCCCCATCGCCCTGTATCAATCCCCAAACTATTCTCACTGCCCCGCTCTCTTCCGATAGCCCTGCATCAATCCCCAATCTAATTCCACTGCCCCGCTCTCTCCCCATAGCCCTGTATCAATTAGCAAACTAATCCCACTGTCCCGCTCTCTCCCCATAGCCCTGTATCAATCTCCAAACTAATCCCACTGCCCGTCTCTGTCCCCATAGCCCTGTATCAATCCCCAAACTAATCCCACTGCCCCGCTCTCTCCCCATAGTCCTGTATCAATCCCCAAACTACTCCCACTGCGCCGCTCTCTCCCCATAGCCCTGTATCAATCCCCAAACTAATCCCACTGCCCCGCTCTCTCCCCATAGTCCTGTATCAATCCCCAAACTAATCCTCTGCCCCGCTCTCTACCCATAGTCCTGTATCAATCCCAAACTAACCCCACTGCCCCGCTCTCTCCCCATAGTCATCTATCAATCCCCAAACTAATCCCACTGCCCCGCTCTCTCCCCATAGTCCTGTATCAATCCCCAAAATAATCGCACTGCCCCGCTCTCCCCCCATAGTCCTGTATCAATCCCCAAACTAATCCCACTGCCCCGCTCTCTTCCGATAGCGCTGTATCGATCTCACCCAAACTCATCCCACTGCCCCGTTCCCTCCCCATTGCCCTGTATCAATCTCACCCAAACTGATCCCACTACCCCGCTCTCTCCCCATAGCCCTGTATCAGCCCCAAACTAATCCCACTGCCAAGCTCTCTTCCGATAGCCCTGCATCAATCCCCAATCTAATCCCACTGCCCCGCTCTCTCCCCATAGCCCTGTATCAATCTCCAAACTAATCTCACTGCCCCGCTCCCTCCACATAGCACTGTATCAATCTCACCCAAACTGATCCCACTGCCCCGCTCTCTCCCCATAGCTCTGTATCAATCCCCAAACTAATCTCACTGCCCCGCTCTCTTCCGATAGCCCTGCATCAATCCCCAATCTAATCCCACTGCCCCGCTCTCTCCGCATAGTCCTGTATCAATCCCCAAACTATTCCCACTGCCCCGCTCTCTCCCCATAGCCCTGTAGCAAACTCACCGAAACTAATCCCACTGCCCCGCTCTCTCCCCATAGCCCTGTATCAATCCCCAAACTAATCTCACTGCCCCGCTCTCTTCCGATAGCCCTGCATCAATCTCCAAACTAATCCCACTGCCCCGCTCTCTCCCCATCGCCCTGTATCAATCCCTAAACTAATCCCACTGCCCCGCGCTCTCCCCATAGCCCTGTATCAATCCCAAAACTATTCTCACTGCCCCGCTCTCTTCCGATAGCCCTGCATCAATCCCCAATCTAATCCCACTGCCCCGCTCTCTCCCCATAGCCCTGTATCAATCTCACCCAAACTAATCTCACTGCCCCGCTCTCTCCCCATAGTCCTGTATCAATCCCCAAACTAATCCCACTGCCCCGCTCTCTCCCCATCGCCCTGTATCAATCCCTAAACTAATCCCACTGCCCCGCGCTCTCCCCATAGCCCTGTATCAATCCCAAAACTATTCTCACTGCCCCGCTCTCTTCCGATAGCCCTGCATCAATCCCCAATCTAATCCCACTGCCCCGCTCTCTCCCCATAGCCCTGTATCAATCTCCAAACTAATCCCACTGCCCCGCTCTCTCCCGAAAGCCCTGTATCAATCCCCAAACTATTCTCACTGCCCCGCTATCTTCCGATAGCCCTGCATCAATCCTCAATCTACTCCCACTGCCCCGCTTTCTCACCATAGCCCTGTATCAATCTCCAAACTAATCCCACTGCACCGCTCTCTCCCCATAGCCCTGTATCAATCTCACCCAAACTAATCCCACTGCTCCGCTCTCTCCCCATAATCCTGTATCAATCCCCAAACTATTCCCACTGCCCCGCTCTCTCCCCATAGCCCTGTATCAATCCCCAAACTAATCCCACTACCCCGCTCTCTCCTCATAGCCCTGTATCAATCCCCAAACTATTCTCACTGCCCCGCTCTCTTCTGATCGCCCTGCATCAATCCCCAATCTAATCCCACTGCCCCGCTCTCTCCCCATAGCCCTGTATCAATCTCCAAACTAATCGTGCTGCCCCGCTCTCTCCCCATAGTCCTGTACCAATCCACAAACTAATCCCACTGCCCCGTTCTCTCCCCATAGCACTGTATCAATCTCACCCAAACTAATCCCACTGCCCCGCTCTCTCCCCATAATCCTGTATCAATTCCCAAACTAATCTCACTGCCCCGCTCTCTCCCCATAGTCCTGTATCAATCAACAAACTAATCCCACTGCCCCGTTCTCTCCCCATAGCCCTATATCAATCCCCAAACTAATCCCACTGCCCCGCTCTCTCCCCATAGTCCTGTATCAATCCCCAAACTAATCCCACTGCCCCGCTCTCTCCCCATAGTCCTGTATCAATCTCCAAACTAATCCCACTGCCCCGATCTCTCCCCATAGCCCTGTATCAATCCCATACTAATCCCACTGCCCCGCTCTTTCCCCATAGTCCTGTATCAATCTGCAAACTAATCCCACTGCCCCGCTCTCTCCCCATAGTCCTGTATATATCCCCAAACTAATCCCACTGCCCCGTTCTCTCCCCATACACCTGTATCAATCCCCAAACTAATCCCTCTGCCCCGCTCTCGCCCCATAGTCCTGTATCAATCCCAAACTATTCTCACAACCGCTCTCTCTCCATAGCCCTGTATCAATCCCAAACTAATCCCACTGCCACGCTCTCTCCCCATAGTCCTGTATCAATCTCCAAACTAATCCCACTGCCCCGCTTTCTCCCCATAGCCCTGTATCAATCCCAAACTAATCTCACTACCCCGCTCTCTCCCCATAGCCCTGTGTAAATCCCAAACTAATCTAACTGCCCCGCTCTCTCCTCATAGCCCTGTATCAATCCCAAACTAATCTCACTGCCCCGCTCTCTCCCCATAGTCCTGTATCAATCTCCAAACTAATCCCACTGCCCCGCTCTCTCCCCATAGCCCTGTATCAATCCCAAACTAACCCCACTGCCCCGCTCTCTCCCCATAGTCATCTATCAATCCCCAAACTAATCCCACTGCCCCGCTCTCTCCCCATAGTCCTGTATCAATCCCCAAAATAATCGCACTGCCCCGCTCTCCCCCCATAGTCCTGTATCAATCCCCAAACTAATCCCACTGCCCCGCTCTCTTCCGATAGCGCTGTATCGATCTCACCCAAACTCATCCCACTGCCCCGTTCCCTCCCCATTGCCCTGTATCAATCTCACCCAAACTGATCCCACTACCCCGCTCTCTCCCCATAGCCCTGTATCAGCCCCAAACTAATCCCACTGCCAAGCTCTCTTCCGATAGCCCTGCATCAATCCCCAATCTAATCCCACTGCCCCGCTCTCTCCCCATAGCCCTGTATCAATCTCCAAACTAATCTCACTGCCCCGCTCCCTCCACATAGCACTGTATCAATCTCACCCAAACTGATCCCACTGCCCCGCTCTCTCCCCATAGCTCTGTATCAATCCCCAAACTAATCTCACTGCCCCGCTCTCTTCCGATAGCCCTGCATCAATCCCCAATCTAATCCCACTGCCCCGCTCTCTCCGCATAGTCCTGTATCAATCCCCAAACTATTCCCACTGCCCCGCTCTCTCCCCATAGCCCTGTAGCAAACTCACCGAAACTAATCCCACTGCCCCGCTCTCTCCCCATAGCCCTGTATCAATCCCCAAACTAATCTCACTGCCCCGCTCTCTTCCGATAGCCCTGCATCAATCTCCAAACTAATCCCACTGCCCCGCTCTCTCCCCATCGCCCTGTATCAATCCCTAAACTAATCCCACTGCCCCGCGCTCTCCCCATAGCCCTGTATCAATCCCAAAACTATTCTCACTGCCCCGCTCTCTTCCGATAGCCCTGCATCAATCCCCAATCTAATCCCACTGCCCCGCTCTCTCCCCATAGCCCTGTATCAATCTCACCCAAACTAATCTCACTGCCCCGCTCTCTCCCCATAGTCCTGTATCAATCCCCAAACTAATCCCACTGCCCCGCTCTCTCCCCATCGCCCTGTATCAATCCCTAAACTAATCCCACTGCCCCGCGCTCTCCCCATAGCCCTGTATCAATCCCAAAACTATTCTCACTGCCCCGCTCTCTTCCGATAGCCCTGCATCAATCCCCAATCTAATCCCACTGCCCCGCTCTCTCCCCATAGCCCTGTATCAATCTCCAAACTAATCCCACTGCCCCGCTCTCTCCCGAAAGCCCTGTATCAATCCCCAAACTATTCTCACTGCCCCGCTATCTTCCGATAGCCCTGCATCAATCCTCAATCTACTCCCACTGCCCCGCTTTCTCACCATAGCCCTGTATCAATCTCCAAACTAATCCCACTGCACCGCTCTCTCCCCATAGCCCTGTATCAATCTCACCCAAACTAATCCCACTGCTCCGCTCTCTCCCCATAATCCTGTATCAATCCCCAAACTATTCCCACTGCCCCGCTCTCTCCCCATAGCCCTGTATCAATCCCCAAACTAATCCCACTACCCCGCTCTCTCCTCATAGCCCTGTATCAATCCCCAAACTATTCTCACTGCCCCGCTCTCTTCTGATCGCCCTGCATCAATCCCCAATCTAATCCCACTGCCCCGCTCTCTCCCCATAGCCCTGTATCAATCTCCAAACTAATCGTGCTGCCCCGCTCTCTCCCCATAGTCCTGTACCAATCCACAAACTAATCCCACTGCCCCGTTCTCTCCCCATAGCACTGTATCAATCTCACCCAAACTAATCCCACTGCCCCGCTCTCTCCCCATAATCCTGTATCAATTCCCAAACTAATCTCACTGCCCCGCTCTCTCCCCATAGTCCTGTATCAATCAACAAACTAATCCCACTGCCCCGTTCTCTCCCCATAGCCCTATATCAATCCCCAAACTAATCCCACTGCCCCGCTCTCTCCCCATAGTCCTGTATCAATCCCCAAACTAATCCCACTGCCCCGCTCTCTCCCCATAGTCCTGTATCAATCTCCAAACTAATCCCACTGCCCCGATCTCTCCCCATAGCCCTGTATCAATCCCATACTAATCCCACTGCCCCGCTCTTTCCCCATAGTCCTGTATCAATCTGCAAACTAATCCCACTGCCCCGCTCTCTCCCCATAGTCCTGTATATATCCCCAAACTAATCCCACTGCCCCGTTCTCTCCCCATACACCTGTATCAATCCCCAAACTAATCCCTCTGCCCCGCTCTCGCCCCATAGTCCTGTATCAATCCCAAACTATTCTCACAACCGCTCTCTCTCCATAGCCCTGTATCAATCCCAAACTAATCCCACTGCCACGCTCTCTCCCCATAGTCCTGTATCAATCTCCAAACTAATCCCACTGCCCCGCTTTCTCCCCATAGCCCTGTATCAATCCCAAACTAATCTCACTACCCCGCTCTCTCCCCATAGCCCTGTGTAAATCCCAAACTAATCTAACTGCCCCGCTCTCTCCTCATAGCCCTGTATCAATCCCAAACTAATCTCACTGCCCCGCTCTCTCCCCATAGTCCTGTATCAATCTCCAAACTAATCCCACTGCCCCGCTCTCTCCCCATAGCCCTGTATCAATCCCAAACTAATCTCACTACCCCGCTCTCTCCCCATAGCCCTGTGTAAATCCCAAACTAATCTTACTGCCCCGCTCTTTCCCCATAGCCCTGTTTCAATCCAAAACTATTCCCACTGCCCCGCTCTCTCTCACTCTATGTATCTCTCCCTCTCTCTCTCTCCCTCTCTGTCTCTCTCTCCGTCTATGTTTCTCTCCCTCTCTCTCTCTACCTCTCCGTCTCTCTCTCACTCTCTGCCTCTCTCCCTCTCTCTCTCTCCCTCTCTGTTTCTCTCTCACTCTGTGTCTCTCTCTCTCTGTCTTTCTCTCTCTAACGCTCTGTCTCTCTCTGTCTCCCTCTCTCACTCTCTCTCTCTCCCTCTCTGTCTCTCTCTCTCTGCACGCATCATCCGAGACCTTACAATAACTTGACCCCGCGCGGATAGAGTCTGGAGCAGAGATCAGAGGTCGGGAGTTAGAAAATGGAGTACCAAATGACACATTGTAAATCCCAGTGAGAATATAAATAAACCGATACAAATATAAAATGTGAGAAGACTTTAATAAAAACTAAACGCCGACAGCAGCTCCATCCCCGCCCTTTCTCATCACTTCCCCGCTCCTTTGTATTAAAAAGCAGCAATAAGTTGTGCTTTGAAAGTGAGCACATTGCTCAGGTATCAGCACCACGCACCATTGGTGATGGGAAAATACACAAACTATCTCTCTTCACAGAGACCCGGAGTTTGTAAACCTTCGCTTTGAAGGGCTGAATGTTCACATTTCCTCCGTGCGGGCTGTAAGTCTGGAGCCGATCCCCTAACACCCGAGTTGTGGGAGGTAAAAGTGAGAATTCACCCCAGAGTGTTTAACCGTCGCTTGTAGCCCATTGTAGACCACTGAAAGCCAGGAGATGGGGATAGTGAGCTGGGCAAAGTACTGTTAAAGTTTTACAGTACAATATTACCAGCTGCTGGTGTACATCAGTACTGCAGTAATACCAACATTGGAGAAACATTCGCTTCATTTCACAATTCAGGCAAGGCCTTTCTTCACAACTGAGAGATAATTGGATCAGAGAGAAGGTAAAATAAACAGTGGCCTTGAAAGCTGCGATTAAATCCCCTCACCTTTCTGAGTACATAACTCACTCAGAGAATTGTGAACCTGCGGAATTCTCTGCCGGACTGTAATAACTGAGTGAATCCCTTCCCACACTCAGAGAGGTGAACGGTCTCTCCCCAGTGTGAACTCACTGGTGTATCAGCAGGTTGGATAACTGAGTGAATCCCTATCCACACACAGAGAGGTGAACGGTCTCTCCCCAGTGTGAACTCGCTGGTGTATCAGCAGGTGGGATAACTGAGTGAATCCCTTCCCACACTCAGAGAGGTGAACAGCCTCTCCCCAGTGTGAACTCACTGGTGTATCAGCAGGTGGGATAACTGAGTGAATCCCTTCCCACACTCAGAGAGATGAACAGTCTCTCCCCAGTGTGAACTCACTGGTGTATCAGCATGTGGGATAACTTAGTGAATCCCTTCCCACACTCAGAGAGGTGAACAGCCTCTCCCCAGTGTGAACTCACTGGTGTATCAGCAGGTGGGATAACTGAGTGAATCCCTTCCCACACTCAGAGAGGTGAACGGCCTCTCCTCAGTGTGAACTCGCTGGTGTATCAGCAGGTAGAATAACTGAGTGAATCCCTTCCCACACTCAGAGAGGTGAACAGCCTCTCCCCAGTGTGAACTCGCTGGTATATCAGTCGGTGGGATAACTGAGTGAATCCCTTCCCACACTCAGAGAGGTGAACAGCCTCTCCCCAGTGTGAACTCACTGGTGTATCAGCAGGTGGGATAACTGAGTGAATCCCTTCCCACACTCAGAGAGGTGAACGGCCTCTCCTCAGTGTGAACTCGCTGGTGTATCAGCAGGTAGAATAACTGAGTGAATCCCTTCCCACACTCAGAGAGGTGAACAGCCTCTCCCCAGTGTGAACTCGCTGGTATATCAGTCGGTGGGATAACTGAGTGAATCCCTTCACACACACAGAGAGGTGAACAGCCTCTCCCCAGTGTGAACTCGCTGGTGTATCAGTCGGTGGGATAACTGAGTGAATCCCTTCCCACACTCAGAGAGGTGAATGGTGTCTCCCCAGTGTGAACTCGCTGGTGTATCAGCAGGTGAGATAACTGAGTGAATCCCTTCCCACACTCACAGAGGTGACTGGCCTCTCCCCAGTGTGAACTCACTGGTGTATCAGCAGGTAGGATAACTGAGTGAATCCCTTCCCACACTCAGAGAGGTGAACAGTCTCTCCACTGTGTGAACTCGCTGGTGTATCAGTAGGTGGGATAACTGAGTGAATCCCTTCCCACACACAGAGAGGTGAGTGGACTCTCCCCAGTGTGAACTCGCTGGTGTATCAGCAGGTAGGATAACTGAGTGCATCCCTTCCCACACTAACAGAGGTGAACAGTCTCTCCCCAGTGTGACCTCGCTGACGTATCAGCAGGTGGGATAACTGAGTGAATCTCTTCCCACACTCAGAGAGGTGAACAGCCTCTCCACTGTGTGAACTCACTGGGGCATCAGCAGGTGAGATAACTGAGTGAATCCCTTCCCACACTCAGAGAGGTGAACAGTCTCTCCCCAGTGTGAACTCGCTGGTGTATCAGTAGGTGGGATAACTCAGTGAGTCCTTTCCCACACTCAGAGAGGTGAACGGTCTCTCCCCAGTGTGAACTCACTGGTGTATCAGCAGGTAGGAAAGCTGAGTAAATCCCTCCCCACACTCAGAGAGGTGAACAGCCTCTCCCCAGTGTGAACTCGCCGATGTGTTTCCAGCTGGGACGTGTCGTGGAAACGTTTCCCACAGTCCCCACATTTATAGTTTTTTTCTCCAGTGTGACTGCGCTTGTGTCTCTCCAGGTTGGATGATCGGCTGAATCCTTGCCCACACACACAGCACCTGTACAGTTTATCCCCGCTGTGAACAGTGTTTTTTGCTTCCATGGTCAAAGGCCGAAGATATTCAGGTCCCGATGAAACGAGTGACTCCATCAGATCTGAATGTGATGTTTATTTCGAGCCTCTGGTCGACAAATTTTCCGCATTTAATACCCTGTAAAGTGAACTTCTGTAAAGTAATGTGAAAGAATAACAATAGAACATAAGAAATAGGAGCAGGAGTAGGCCATACGGACACTAGAGCCTGCTCCACCATTCACTAAGATCATGGCTGATCTGATCATGGACTCAGCTCCACTTCGCTGCCCGCTCCCCATAAACATTTACTTCCATAATCGCTCAAAAATCTGACTCTCCCCGCCTTAAATATATTCAATGTCCCGGCTTCCACAGCTCTCTGTAAAGGGAATTCCACAGATTTACAACCCTCTGAGAAAAAATTCCTCCTCCTCTCAGTTTTAAATGGACGACCCCTTACTCTGACACTATGCCCCCTGGTTTTAATTTCCCCTATGAGTGGGAACATCTTCTCTGCATCCACCTTGTCAAGCCCCCTCAGTATATTTTATGTTTCAATAAGATCACCTCTCATTCTTCTGAACTCCAATGTGTATAGGCCCAAACTACTCAAACCTGTCTTCATAAGTCAACCCCCTCACCTCAGGAATCAACCTCGTGAACCTTCTCTAAACTGCCTCCAATGTAAGTATATCCTTCCTTAAATACAGAACCAAAACTGCACGCAGTACTCCAGGTGTGGCCTCATCAATACCCTGTCCAATTGTAGCAGGACTTCTCTGATTTTATACTCTATTCCCCTTGCAATCCCAGCTTCTCCAATCTATCCAGACAACTGAAGTCCCTCATCTCTGGAATCATTCTCGTAAATCTTTCCTGCACCCTCTCGCAGGCCTTCATATTCTCCCGACACTGCGTTGCCCACAATTGGGCATAATCCTCCAGTTGAGGCCGAACCAATGCTTTGTGCAGGTTCATCATAATAGCCACACTTTTGTACTCTATACTTCTATTTATGAACAGAGATACTGTCTGGAACAGTGGTTCTCTACCTTTTTGTGTTCGCGGCACACTTTCGAATACTAGGATTTTTGGCGGCACATGTGAAGGGATTAAAAGGTGAACACAGGTTAAATAAAAGCAAGTTTCAGAAAATTTATAAAACATTTTATTAATCACACTATATGAAGATATTCAACATTGTACACATGTATATTATTAATTATTTTTCATTCTGAAAGTAACAATAACATAATAATATATAATAATAATTCCTCACGTTAATTATAGATTAATTAGAATTTTAACGTGATACTTGAGCCTGACTTTTTTTTAGTTATGTCACTAGTATTAGGGCGTATAACCAATAAGGCAACTCTCATTTCGTGTTCAAGTTCACCAAGTTTTTCCCATTTTTTTACATTTGATGTTTCTAAGATTTGAGAACCCTAATTCACACAGATATGATGTTGAAAACTGCATCAGAATTATCAAGGCTTTTTTTGATATTACAGGATATTCTTCTTCAATAGAAATCCAGAACGCATCAAGAGACATATCTGAATGTTTCATTTTAAGACCCCGGTCTGTAGAACTAGAAGTAAATTCTTCTTCTTGCAATGTAAGATCAAAATCTGACATACTAATAGGAGAAAATGGATTTCTTACTCAATCACACTTCTCTACATCCACAGATGGAAAATATTTTTTGATGTTGTATTCCAGTGATGCCAAATGCTCTATCACTAAAGGAGCAACCTTTTTAATACTGTGATTTGGTATCAAAGTGAACATTTCAAGATTGTTTTCTGTTGCTCTCTTTTTCCAGTTAGAATTTTTTCCTGAAAAGCTAATAGCTTGTCTGTAGAGGTGAGAATGTTTACATTTGGCCCTTGCGTACTGGTATTAACACTGTTAAAACAATTACATATACCTGCCAAATATGATAACTTAGCACACCACATTTCACTCTTACGGTATTTGCAACAGGTATCGTTTCCTTCTCTTTCAAAAATACTGAGAATTCTTCTTTTAAGTTCAAATACACGACACAAGACATTTCCCTTTGAAAGTCATCTTACCTCTGTTTGCAAAAGTAAACATTCGTACTGTGCATCCATAGCTTTGCAGAGCTGTTTAAACAAGCGAGTTTTTGAAGGTCTTGATTTTATATAATTTACAATATTAACAATTTGATCTAACAAGATTTTAATTCTGGTGGTAATGTCTTTGCAACAAGTGCTTCTCTATGCAAAAAGCAATGGGTGAGTAAGATATTTGGATTATTTTTTTTGCGAGGGTAATGAATCATTTGACACATCCCACCATAGATGGAGCACCGTCCGTGCAGATTCCAACACATGAGTCCCATGAAATTTTGAAGTCTTCTAAATATGAATTCTCAGAATCAAACATGTCTTGACCTCTAGTATTTTCTGGAAGTTCTCTCCAGCACAGAAATTGGTGCAATATCTCGTTTTCATTCATGAAGTGAACAAATGATAATAATTGTGCTTTACCAATAATGTCGACCGACTCGCCGATTTGCAAAGCAACATTCGAGTTTATAAGTTCCTGGGCTACATTTTCTTCAATGTTAGATGACATATCATTTATCCTTCTCCGAATTGTATGGTCAGACAGCGGAATTTTTGCAATTTCTTGTTCCGCTTCATCACCAAGCATTATCTTGACAATTTTACGATATGCAGGCAAAATAAGTGAGTGAGCTATAGTATGAGACTGCATTTTCTGCGCTATTAATTCAGCAACTTTTTACACAATCATTTACATTCATTTTTCTCCAAGGTGCTGGTGCAATGCCCGACCCCTTCCGTGCTAAAGACATATATTTCTGATTGAATTGCCAACCAGAACTCCCACATTGAAACGGATGAGTGACGAACGCCCGGAGTTGTGTAAACATTGAAACATGTTTCAGAATTCGGGGAATTCAGTTGGTGCATCGACAGGATTTAACCGTCTCACATACCAAGAGGAAAACTGGAGCTGCTTCTGTTAAATGTGGTGCAGCATTGCCGGCAGAGCCCGGCTTTCTGTACATTGTTAGTTAGAAATGTGAGCAAAATATAACTCCAATCTTTGGGTGGTTTCACGTCAAACACTTGTATTATTAGTTTGGATATAATTAGTGCAGCACAAACATTACTGTGAAGGGTGTTGACGTGCTGCCAAATGACTGGAAGTAATATCAATGCTCCTGATCTTTCATGGTCCCAGGGGAAATCTCCCGCAATTATAATTACGTTTTTCTCTTCAGCTCTCATCTCACAGTCAGTTGGAGCCGTGTGTTCAGTGCCAAGAGTCATCATCACTTCTCGGACAGAATGAGAGTTCCGTTTGGTGCCTATCCATTTTCCTGGTTACCACCTGTTCTACAGGCGGTAATGATTTACTATCCGATTATAGCAGCCGTGGGAATCCCCGGTAAGTGATTAAATTCCGTTACTAACGTCGTGAATAAAGTTGGGATAAAATTTATTCCTGCTCTTACGTCAGTCATTATATTTTAAAACTATTCTTCTCAATTCAATTAAAAGGCTGAAAGTCAGTGACTGTATTTCCCGCTCTACCTTTTTAAGTGACTGATCATTTGTTGCCTTTCAAATTTTCTTTAACCCCCCCAATAATATCTTCAGATTATTTCCCCCATATAATGTCTTTCAAACTGGTTCGGTTTTATCTGAGAATCGTACAATGAGTGATTCAATGGATTATTTTAATCTCATGTTTCCTGCCTGTTCTCCTTTCCCGTAACACTCGGTAATATCTGACAGATTATATTTTACTGAACATTCAGCGTGTTGTAAAATGCTCCAGTTTGTCTCCCATTGACTCCCGCTGTGGAGAAAGACACTGACAGCCGATCATGGACATATACCTGGAATTCGGACAGTCAGGACCGGGATTTGTTCAGTCCAGTTAATCAGAATCTACCCGCTGTTCTCGGTCTGGTTCCAGCAAAGTGCCGGATATTATTCCTGGTGATCACAGTCCATGCCGAGTGTGGGATTGTGCTCCATGCAGGAACACAGACTCTCTCCCTCATCTTCTCCACTGACCGGTGACCAGCCTGTTCTCAGACTCGCCTTCACCCTCCCGGCGGAGATTGTTCTGCCTTCAGCCGGTGGGAGGCAGCTGGTTTCTGTCACATCCATTCCTGCAGCGGTACAGGTCAGATCGGGAATCCGTGCTGTGAGAGATCGATTGAAACAAGGCAGCGGCGCTCTATGCAGCTGTCCTGGGATTGTCCACATTTAAAAACCTGTTTTAGATTCAATACCTGCATTTTAACTAAAGCACCGTCTCCATGCCGGGTCATGGTCCCTTTATACTAATCGGACACATTTATTGTTCAGACCAAACGCTTGTGGGGTGATAGAACATCGACTGTACCCTCAGTAAGTCTGTCCGCTCGGTGTTACACACACATTCACTTTAATTTCGCTTCAGATACTGAGAGATAGAGGAATTTCTAGTCACATTTACCCACCCTTTCTCCATATCCCTTTATCGCCTCTTCCTCCAGCCACGGACTCAATCTACTTTGAATTCTGACAGAGATTCTGCCTCAACCTCTATCCCTGTGACTGAAATCCACCGCCTCCCCAATCCCTGTATAAAAAAGCTTCTCCCGCTCTCTCTTCTCTCTGTTCCATTGTCTTCTATTTCACTTAGTTTCTACAGCGCCTCGTTGTGCAACACACATCTACTGGAATCAGTCTGCTTCTATCAACCTTCTTCCATCCTGTCAATAATTTTAAACACATCTGTCACATCGCCCTGTAATCTGTGTCTGTATTACATTCCTCTAACTCACATTTACAGGTTTTGTGGCAGAGCCCAGGGTATCGAACCAGTGTGTTTTATCACCCATTGTACCACTGACTAACTTTCCCACTTCAGCTGGGAAACTGAAATCTCACATTCTGTCTCATGAGTTCCCAGCACCCTGTACTAATAAATTGCCTTGCATGTTTGTGTTTGAAGAAATATGACCAGCATTAAAGTCCAATATTACGGCTGTTGTTTTTAACACTCTGCACAGTCTGTTTGAAGAGGTTACTCAATGAGAACAGATTGAAGTGAGTTGTCTCACTGTCCCGCTGACTCTCACAAATCTCAGGATCAATGCAGCCTGATGCTCCAACTGCAAGCTACTCAACTGTATTAATAAGAGTATCTCGCTCAAATGGTCCGTTGTAACATTTGCCGCACCAAGAATCCCCATAATTTCTCAGAGATCAATACAGTTTGATTTATTGTATTACCATTTGTGGTGTTTTATTTCTCGGCGTGGTAATTGGTGTTCCCGGTAACATGCTTAGTTTGTGAAGCAAAAGCGCCAAATTGTTATTTCCACTCAATATTGTGTCAGTTGCGGTAATTTTAACTGTAAATATGATCAGTACTCGGTGCATTGGAATGGCTGCTCCCATCGTCTAAAATTGCATTAAAGCGTCAGTTAAGTCCCTGTTTTGATAATGTATTTCAGTTATTAGTCGTAAAAGTGGGAACCCACGTAATTAGCGGTAATCTTACGACTTGGATCGATAATTGGTTGCACGGAAGGAACCACAGAATAGGAATAAATGTAAAGCGGATTTTGGGTTTTATCACAAGGGGGAAGATATTTACAACTGAGGAAGTGCTGTTCTCGCTGTACAGAGATTTGGTCAGATCTCATTTGGAATATATACGTTCAGTTTTGGGCAGCATATCGCAGGATAGATGGATTGGCCTTCGAGGGGTTTCAGCGCTAGTTAACCAGACTGATATCACGATTGAAAGTATTCAATATGAGGAAAGTTTACGTAACTTTGCCTTGCATTCCATTGTGTTTAGAAGGGTGAAGCGTAATATAACCGAGCTATTTAAATAGATAAAGGTGTTCGATAGTGCAGGCACAAAAACTGTTTCCTGTGGCGGTGTAATCTAAACCAGAAGGCATTATCTTAAAATTGGAGCTCGGCCATTTAGGAGTGAAATCACGAAACACTTTCTCACAAAAAGTCGAGGAGAAATCTAAAACTCGTTCTCACAAAATTCTGTCAATTAATGGTCAGTTGTAAATTTACAGACTCTGTTCGATAGATTTGTTAAGGTCAGGGTATCAAGGGATATTGGACTAAAACGGTAATTGGAGTTAGGGTGCCGATCACCCATGATCTACTGGAATGGTGGAAAAGGCTTGTGGGGCAGAATGATATAATCCTGCGTTCCTATACTTCAAGCACCAGAGTCATCATTTCTGCAATGACAGTCCCGGTAATCGCAGGTCCAATTTCAGTGTATCTGTATGTTCTACAGGAAAAAATGTCCGATGATATTATCGCTGCCCATAGAGTTTCCAGCACTCATTTTAACAGGTTACCGATTGCATAAATCCGTGTCTCGCTGTATTACCTGGAGTGCCTGGTCAATGCTCTGTCGGTCCTGAGGTGATTATTTGTCAGATTTGGGTCACTATCGGAAATTCCGAGAATATCTGTCCTCCATTTCCTCCAAACTTTGCGAGATGTTTATTGATATTACAATGTCTTTGAATCTCCAACTCAATATCTAACATTGTTCTACATTGTATGTCTCAGAGCAATGCGGTTCTAAGTGAGAATGAGCGATTGTTTCAGTAAATCGTTTGCAGCGTCAGGAACCCTTCGCTAATGTTCTCCACTTTGCATGCTCTGGTTAAATTATCTACCTCGCCTTTTGCTGGAACAGTGGGGGCTCCCATCTGAATCAGAAGTTTATGGGTTTGACACACTGTCGAAAATCTAGGCTCACATTCGTATGCACTGACTTTCCCATGGCAGTGTTTTCGAATAAAGCAAACCTCAGCCAACTTTACCAACTAGATATTGTGTTTGTGGATCTTGCTGAGTGCATATATATAGATATTTAGTTACATGACAAGGTATGTTACGAAGTTGTAGAAACCATCTTCTGACAAACAGTGAAGGTGCATATTAACTTTGCTAGACTGCAACAAACAAGTGTTTTATTGCACGCCAATTCTGGGAAATACGGCTGTGGTTTCAAGCAATTCCTGAAACCACAGTGTTGATGTATTTATTCAGAGCTGAATTCGTGCACCAAGCACTGTTATGCCCTTTGGCCGCAAATTTCATTTTTCATTTTTAAACATTTGCAGTCAATGACAATGATATTTCTGCAGCCACCAATTTCCCCAAATATCCCCTCACCATCACCTTTGATGCCCTATTTCCTAATAAAAACAATTAATCTCTCTCACCCTGGCCTTTCCGCTGGTACAGCCCTCATTCTCGCTCACTCAAGTACAAGGGCCGCAGACTTGTACGGATATGTCGGACAACTAATTTAACCATTCTACGCCAGATTTGGCTAGACTACATAAAGTATTATCGGGCCCTACACGTGTCTGCTATAACTGCTCACTATTCCAACATCATTCTAGAATGGAAATATAACCCCCGGCTACTATTCTCGACTGTTAACCTTCTTGTTAAACTCCTCTCCCCAGTCTCCACCACACTCACCTCCAACAACAAGTGTGAGTAGCTCTTGGAATTATTTGTCTCAAAGATTGAGACCACCCAATCAGCTGCCTCTGCCACTTCTCTTCCTTCCTCTAGCCCAACGGGTCAAACTTCCCCTAAGTTTCCACCCTGCCATAGCCATGAAGTCGCATCTCTCTCTAGTCTCTCCCTGATCTGCCCCTCTTGACCTCTCCATGCTCATCTTATCCATGAGACCCACTTCCTGCTCACTTGACCCTATTCCCACCAAGCTGCTTACCACACAACTTCCTTTTCTGGCTCCCGTGTTAGCTGACAGTTAACGGTACTCTCAGCTCATCTCCTCTCGTCTCCTTCAAATCTACCGTCATCACCTCTCTCCTCAAAAAACCATTGACACTATTCAGCTTGCAAGCTACCGCCCCCTCTCCAACCTCAATGTCCACTGACAAGTCCTTGAACATGTTTTCGCCTTCCGGAACTCCATGTTTTAATCCCTTTAGTCTGGTTTCCGCCAAGCCACGCTACCGAAACAGCGCTCATCAAAGTCACAAAAGTCATCCTTTGTGACATTGACAAAAGTAACCTTTCCCTCCTCGTCATTCTCGACATGTCCGCAACCTTTGATATGGTTGAGTACTCCATGTTCCTCCAATGCCTCTCCACCACCCTCCAGCTGGGTGGGACTGCACTCACCTTGTTCCATCCATTTCTCCATAATTGTAGACAGAAAATTACTTGCATTCGCTTATATTTCCACGATCAAATCGTTGCATATCGTGTTCCCCAAGGATCTATCCTTGGCACCCTCGCGTTTCTCCACTATATGCTGCCTCTTGGCGACATCATCCGAAAACACAGCGTCAGTCTCCACATGTAGACTGATGATACCAAGCTCTACCTCACCAACACTTCTTTCGACCCCTCCAAGGTCTCTAAATTGGCAGACTGCTTGTCCGACATCCAGTACTGGATGAGCAGAACATTTATCTAATTAAATATTGGGAAGACTGACGACATTCTCTTTAGTTCCCGCCACAAACTGTGTTCCCTAACCCTCGACTCTATCCCTCTCCCATGCTTCTGTCTGTGACTGAAGCAGACAGTTTGCAAACTAGGTATCCTTTAGAAAGTGAAATGATCTTCTGGCCACATATCTGCGATATGATATTGTCTGTCTCCACCCCTGCCACAGTTCCTCTGCTGCTGAAACCTCCATCCATGCCTTAATTACCTCTAGTTTGTACAGCTCCAACACACTCCTGGCTGACCTCCTAAATTCTACCCGATGTAAACTTGAGCTCATTCAAATCTCGCAAGTGCATGTCCAATCTCGCACGAAATCCCACCTGTGCTCGCTGAGCTACACTGATCCCGGTTCAACAATACCTCGGCTTTACACTTCTCCTTCTGTGTACAAATCCCTCCATGGTCTCGTTCCTCCCTATCTCTGTAATCTGCTTTAGCATCGCAACCTCCCAAGATGTCTGCGCTCCTCAAATTCTCCCCTCTTGTGCATCCCTGATTATAACTGCTCAACCATTGGTGGCTGTGCCTTCAGCTCTCCGAGCCCTGAGCTCTGGAACAGCCTCCCCAAATCCTCACCGCCTCGAAACCTCCCTTTCTTCCTTGAAGACAGTGCTTATAACCTACCTCTGACCAAGCTTTTGGTCATCGGTCGTAATTTATTCTAATGTGGCTCGGTGCCAAATTTATTTGTTTTGTCTTGTAACACTCCTGTGAAGCACCTCGGGAAGTTTTATAAAGGCGCTATACAAGTAGAAATTATTGTTGTTGTTGTAATAATGTTACAATTGTTGAATTAATTAAGTGGTTTGAAAATTACTGAACAGGGGACATGATTTTACCAACTTTTATGGGTCTCTAAACGTCAAATACATAGATTACTGACAGATTTGGCCGTTTGCAAAGCCCAGTCCGAAATATTTTCACCTCATATCTTCGCCATTATTTCATGCAGCTCACCAGCTAACAACTCTGTGGAGCACCGTCACCACACAGACTGCAGCGGTTCGAGAAGGAGGCCCACCTCCATCTTGTAAAAAGCACAGGACGGCCCATTTCTTGTGTTTTATTCAGAGTTACTTTGTCCATTTTTCTCTGTAGATTTCCATTATACTTCTGTATCCATGGTAACCACATGGGTACCACCCACCCCCCCCACCCCTACATACCACACACTCAAACTTAACTATATTAATCTTATATACCCATGTGATTTAATTTCCAGCTAAGACTGTATTGTCTAAACACAGTTGAACGGGAATGCAGTTAATTATTTCTACACCAGCCGCCTTATCTTGTTCAGGATATCTTTTCAGTGCCGATGTTGCTTTTGTATATGTAGTCTCTCTCTCGCTCTCTGCCTGTCTCTATTTCTTTACAAATGATCACATGGAGCTCTTTACGTATGTCAACTTGGAACAACTGCTATATGTAACACTATCCTGCACACCAAAGGAATCCGAATCACACACTTCTGAGCATATCTTACATTGTTGATAGATGGCGCTGGAAGCTCAGGTACATATAATGTCCCATACCCGCTGGGATGCACTTTCCGCCAGTCTTTCTCACCAGAGACAGATTCTCCATATTGCTATGTGCCGGATTAATATTAAAGATTTATTCTGCCAATTCAGAGCTTAGACCTTGCCACGGAGCCTTTCTGAAGCTGAATCTCGGCACGTATCCCCTGGGCTGGACTGCAGCCTCTATTGTCACTTGTACTGTATCTTTGCTTCGGTCTAGAGATCGCCACCCACAACTGCCTCTGAAGTTTGCTGCATTATTGGAGGTGTCAAAAGCGAGGAGAAGATTATGCCCCTTGTGCCATTGTGTACTTTGGAATGTATATTTTTCCTAGGATCACAGAAGAAGGTGTAAGATAAGGTTGTTTGTTCATGATCACATCTGAACTTCTCCCCCTTGTGGTTATTGTTAGAGTTTGTCCAGATTGGGGTTGCACTTTACAAGGCACCAATGTAAAGATCTGCGACTTCCAGCCAAGAAGTCAGTTGTTCAGATTAAATGTTCATCTGGTGGATTATAAACGTAACTGTTGCAACTTGGCTGAGTTCAAACATAACAGCTCCCCTATTATCGTGGTGTTTGACACTAGTTTTCCAAATGTCTTTACTCATAGCCTCCATTCTGTGAGTACAACATGAGAACTCTGAGCCATTTCGTACCCACGCCTTGTGTCCGCTCCCCTTTCCTGTCCACGGACCCAAATCCCGCACTTTGTCTCACCCTCGGTTGTTCCCCTTTAGCATTCACTGCGTTTCGGTCAGGCATCATTCTCACCGCTCCTCAAACATCTCCCAATTTAGAATTGACCATTCATGACTTATTTTCAAATAGTTTTCTGTTCATTTCTTCCTCTGTCACTGAACTGCTACTTTTCGCAATTATCCAAAACTCATTCTCACACTGTCCATTTATTTATACATTTAAATGGCCAGTAATTTACTCGGATCCCCGGTGGATTTCTACACCACTTTCTACGAAGTTGCAGTGGCAGAAGGGTAACAGCTCCGAGGAAATTTCCAGAGTCCATTTGTCTATTCTATACTCTGTGAATCGTTTATTTTCTCGTATTTACCCCACAGTCACAGATATTTAACATTGCAATTGTATGTTAAAATCCTGTTCTGATAGACAATTCTAGCAGCGGTAAAGAGCTCAGTTCCAGTCCCCAGATCCTGCAGTAAAGTACATTTCACACCAAATCCTGTGTAACTGGCTCCCTTGCTGTAACCTGACGGCTGATTCCCTGTTCCTGTGTGTTTCCCTTTTACAGCTAATGTGCTGACGATTGTGATCCTGTCCCGGGTAAAGTGCGGTCTCTCCAGATGTATCACTCGCTACCTGGTGACCATGTCAGCGGCGGATCTACTGGTCATTATCACTGATGTGGTACTGGTTCGGATTAATGATTATTATTTCCCGACTACCTTCCTGTTCATCACACCTGTGTGTTCTTTCCACATAGCGCTGAATCGTGCAGTCACCGATATTTCTGTCTGGTTAACCATCGCTTTCACTTTCGATCGTTTTGTTACCATTTGTTGCCAGAAGCTGAGGGCTAAATATTGCACCGAGAAAACTGCATCCCTGGTTATAGGAACCGTGTGCCTGCTGTCCTGTATAAAAAACATCCCCTGGTTCTTTATATATGAACCCTACTATACAATCGACCATGTACCCTGGGGCTGTATTGCAAAATCCGAGTATTACACTGTAACTGCTTGGGTAACATTTGGCTGGATTAACCGCTGTTTAACCCCACTGCTCCCAATATTCCTGATACTGCTGCTCAATGCTCTGACTGTAGGATACATTTTGGCGGCCAGCAGAGTCCGCAGGAGGCTGAGGGGCAGCAAGAAAGATGTGAATCACAATGATCCGGAGATGGAGAACCGAAGGAAATCCATCATCTTACTCTTCGCTATATCCGGTAACTTCATACTGCTCTGGGCAACCTATGTGGTAGTTTTCTTATTAATGCGAATTACAAACCACTATTATTCTACAAGTTTCAATGACCCGATGCTTATTGCAGACTATACCAGCTACATGCTGCTGCTTTTGAGCTGCTGTGCAAACACGTGTATTTATGCAGTAACCCAGACTAAATTCAGAGATGAGCTGAAAAATGGGTTGAAGTATCCTCTGAGAATAATATTTAATTTAGTTCAGGAAAGAAAAGTTCAGAGTAATTCCCAACATTAGATCTGCATTACATCACATATCGTATCCTGAGTTATATTTAACCTGAACCTCAGCAGGCTACAACTCAGGCCCAGGCTTCTTCAGACATGACACTGGGCAATATCTGACAAGGCCTGCGGTTTCCTATTAAAGTGTCTGTGAACAAGGTAGAAGACCATTATGTAGACAGTGGGTTATAACAACAGTAGCACTTTAATTGGATTAAATCATGCTCCAGGACACAAAGAGATACAAGTCCCAGCATTGAGGTTTAGGATGTTGTGACCATGGAATGTTTATTGCCGGATGAACATCAGAACACGTGGGTTATCCCAGGGGAGTGTAAAAGGAGAATGCACCTTTCGATTTAATAGCTGAAGAATATCAGGATGTGAATGATAACTGTGTTGGTTTTTGTGTGTGGAATGCCTGGAGAAAAATAAACAGATCATTATATCAATCAGCATGTATTGTCTTTGAAATTTTACATTCTCCAGTTCACGAACAGCTTCTACATCACCTGCGGCTCTGTGGAATTTATTGGAACTGAAGTGTTGTTGATTGCGGACGTGAGTCCATTGTCCTGGTGTCTGTGAACGGTGGTTTTTCCAGCAGCGAGTCCCCTTTCCCACTGTCTATGTACAATGGTATTTGCAGAGTAACAACACCACTGGCAATGAGAACCAGTAGCACGGTGTGTGGGCTGCTGCAGACTCTTCTCAGGAAGAAATGACCCAGGTGGCCATTGCCTGCTGTCAGATATCTGTGACCACAGGTCAGATTGGGCACTGTGACAGCAATGTGATTCTAATCTTGTGAGCAGTAAAATAGTGTCACATTCATCGAGCTCTCCTTCACCGAAAACATACTGAGGCTCACTTTCTGCAGGAAAACCCCGCCATTGTCCTAACTCATTCGCTGCATATCCGGTATCAGGGTCCAGTGATCCAGACCCAGCTGAAGTGTATGTGAATGTGGGGCTCAGTGTGTGAGGGACCAGTCTCAGGGTCCAAGATCAGGACCCAGCTGAAGTGTGTGTGAATGTGAGGCTCAGTGTGTGAGGGGCCAGTCTCAGGGTCCAGTGATCCAGACACAGCTGAAGTGTGTGTGAATGTGAGGCTCAGTGTGTGAGGGACCAGCCTCAGGGTCGAGTAATCCAGATGTGGAAATGTATTTTTATCTAAGCTGATACCATACGGTATTTGTGTGCCCTTTGCAATATATATATATCAAAATGGAGTCCTGGCCCTTCCAGAACTTTCTGCATTTTCGCAGTCAGTTTGCATAAACAGCTGAACCTGGTTTGAGATGGCTGATGGCCATCAGACAGCGAGGAGACAAGTCCTGCTGAGACAAGTACCCCGCCATGGTGCTTTCCTATTGTCTACACTACAGAAGTTCCATGTCACCCCACTCTTATCTTCTAGCCATTATCTCTTGCAGAGACCTCATCCATTTGATGCAAACAGATAAACTGACCAGGAAATTGAACTTTCCTGACACAATACAAGACAGGTGATCGCCCATTACCTGTGACTCATGGAGTAATGGCCGGCTGGCCAACTGATAACCCTGACAAAAGGAAATATCTGGAGACCATGTCAGGACCAGGATATAGTAATTAACTCTTTATCTGTATTCACTGACAGTGAGACAGAGCAATACACAGGGAGAGGCCATAACTTGGGTTTTACTGTAAAAATATCTTGTTAAACTGAACCATTTCGGAGGTGTTCACTTAGACCTTGACTGAGTGTAAGCTGCCCCTTGCTAGCAAGTAAATTAAAGAAACTTCAGCCGGAGCTGTAAGTGTCGGAGTCATTCTTTTCGGAGGTTGAGATTTCGACACCCCTCCCCCCGGGACACTCTCCGCTCCCCCCGAGACACTCTCCCCTCCCCCCGAGACACTCTCCCCTCCCACTGAGACACTCTCCCCTCCCCCCGGGACACTCTCCGCTCCCCCCGAGACACTCTCCCCTCCCCCCGAGACACTGTCCCCTCCCACTGAGACACTCTCCCCTCCCCCCGGGACACTCTCCCCTCCCCCCGGGACACTCTCCCCTCCCCCCGGGACACTCTCCCCTCCCCCCGGGACATTCTCCCCTTAACCCGAGATACTCTCCCCTTCCCCCGGGACACACTCCCCTACCTCCGAGACACTCTCCGCTCCCCCCGAGTCACTCTCTCCTCCCCCCGAGACACTCTCCACTCCCCCGAGACACTCTCCACTCCCCCGAGACACTCTCCACTCCACTTGAGACACGCACCACTCCCCCCGGGACACTCTCCCCTCCTCCCGGGACACTCTCCCTTCCCCCCGGGACCCTCTCCCCTCCCCCCGGGACACTCTCCCCTCCCACCGTGACACTCTCCCCTCCTCACGGGACACTATCGCCTCCCCCCGGGACACTCTCCCCTCCCCTCGGGACACTATCCCCTCCCCTCGGGACATTCTCCCCTCCCCCCCGGACACTCTCCCCTCCCGCTAGGACACTCTCCCCTCCCCCTGGGACACTCTCACCTCCTCATGAGACACTCTCCCCTCCCCCCGGGACACTCTCCCCTCCCCGCGAGACACTCTCCCCTCCCCCGAGACACACTCCCCTCCCCCTGAGACAATCTCCCCTCCCCACGAAACACTCTCCCCTCCCGCCGAGACACTCTCCCCTCCCCGTGAGACACTCTCCCCTCCCTCTGAGACACTCTCCCCTCCCCCTGCGACATTCACCCCACCCCCCGAGACACTCTCCTCTCCCCCCGAGACACACTCCCCTCCCCCCGAGACACTCACCTCTCCCCCGAGACATTCTCCCCTCCCCCCGGGACACTCTCCCCTCCCCCCCGGGACACTCTCCCTCCCCTACCCCCGGGACAATCTCTCCTCCCCACGGGACACACTCCCCACCCCTCGGGCACTCTCCCCGCCCCCGGGACACTCTCCCCTCCCCCTGAGACACTCTCCCCTCCCCTCGGGTCACTGACCCCTCCCCCCAGGACACTCTCCCTTCCCCCCGGGACACTCTCCCCACCCCCCGGGATACTCTCCCATGCCCCCGGGACACTCTCCTCTTCCCACCCCCCGTGACACTCTCCCCTCCCCCCGAGACACTCTGCTCTCCCCCCGAGACACTCTCCCCTCCCCTGGAGACACTCTCCCTCCCCAGGAGACACTCTCCCCTCCCTCTGAGACACTCTCCCCTCCCCCTGAGACACCCTCCCCTCCCGCCGTGACACTCTCCACTCCCCTCCCCCCGAGACATTCTCTCCTCCCCCCGAGACACTCTCCCTTCCCCGCGGGACACTCTCCCCTCCCCCCGGGACACTCTCCCCTCCTCCCGGGACACTCTCCCCTCCCCCCGATACACTCTCGCCTCCCCCCGGGACACTCTCCCCTCCCCTCGGGACAATCTCCCCTCCTCTCGGGACACTCTCCCCTCCCCCCGGACACTCTCCCCTTCCCCTCGGACACTCTCCCCTCCCCCTGGGACACTCTCCCCTCCCCCTGAGACACTCTCCCCTCCCCAAAGGACACTCTCCCCTCACCCCGAGACACTCTCACTTCCCCCCGAAACTCCCCCCGAGACACTCTCCCCTCCCCCCAAGACATTCTCCCCTCCCCCCAGGACACTTTCCCCTCCCCCCGGGATACTCTCCCCTCCCCCACGGGACACTCTCCCCTCACCTCCCCCCGAGACACTCTCCCCTCCCCCCGGGACACTCTCCCGTCCCCTCCCCCCGGGACACTCTCCCCTCACCCCGGGACACACTCCCCTCCCCCCGGGACACTCTGCCCTCCCCCTGAGACACTCTCACCCCCTCGGGACACACTCCGCTCCCGTCGCAACACTCTCCGTTCCACCCGGGACACTCTCCCCACCCCCCGGGACACTCTCCCCTCCCCTCTCCTCGGGACACTCTCCCCTCCCCCCCGAGACACTCTCCCCTCCCCCCGGGAAACACTCTCCCCTCCCGCCGGGACACTCTCCCCTCCCCCCGGGACACTCACCCCTCCCCCCTGGACACTCACCCCTCTCCCCGGGACACGCTCCCCTCCCCCCGGGACACTCTGCCCTCCTCCCGAGACACGCTCCGCTCCCCCCGGGAAACTCTCCCCTCCCCTCGGGACACTCTCCCCACCCCTCCCCCTGGGAAACTCTCCACTCCCCTCGGGACACTCTCCCCTTCCCTCCCCCCGGGACACTCTCCACTCCCCTACCCCCGGGACACTCTCCCATCCCCTCCCCCCGGGAAACTCACCCCTGTCCCCGAGACACCCTGCCCTCCCCCCGAGACACTCTCCACTCCATCTGAGACACTCTCGCCTCCCCCTGAGACACCCTCCCCTCCCCCCGAGACACTCACCACTCCCCTCCCCCTGAGACACTCTCCCCTCCCCTCCCCCCGAGACATTCTCCCCTCCCCCCGAGACACTCTCCCCTCCCCCCGGGACACTCTCCCCTCCCCCCGGGATACTCTTCCCTCCCCCGGGACACTCTCCCCTCCCCTCCCCCCGGGACACTCTCCCCTCCCCTCCCTCCGAGACACTCTCCACTCCCCTCCCCCCGAAACACTCCCCCCTCCCCTCGCCCCGAGACACTCTCCCCTCCCTTCCCCCCGAGACACTCTCCCCTCCCCCCGAGACACTCTCCCCTCCCCCCGAGACACTCTCCCCTCCCCTCCCCCCGAGACACTCTCCCCTCCCCCCGAGACACTCTCCCCTCCCCCCGAGACAAACTCCCCTCCCCCGAGACTCTCTCCCCTCCCCCTGAGACACTCTCCGCTCCCCCGAGACACTCTCCCGTCCCCCAGAGTCACTCTCCCCTCCACCCGAGACATTCTCCCCTCCCCCCGAGACACTCTCCCCGCCCCCCGGACACTCTCCCCTCCCCCTGGGACAATCTCCCCTCCCCCTGGGACACTCTCCCCTCCCCCTGAGACACTCTCCCCTCCCCCCGGGACACTCTCCCCTCCACCCGAGACACTCTGCCCTCCCCCCGAGACACTCTCCACTCCATCTGAGACACTCTCGCCTCCCCCTGAGACACCCTCCCCTCCCCCCGAGACACTCACCACTCCCCTCCCCCTGAGACACTCTCCCCTCCCCTCCCCCCGAGACATTCTCCCCTCACCCCGAGACACTCTCCCCTCCCCCCGGGACACTCTCCCCTCCTCCCGGGACACTCTCCCCTCCCCCCCGATACACTCTCGCCTCCCCCCGGGACACTCTCGCCTCCCATCGGTACACTCTCCCCTCCTCTCGGGACACTCTCCCCTCCCCCCCGGACACTCTCCCTTCCCCCCGAGACACTCTCCCTTCCCCCCGAAACTCCCACAGAGACACTCTCCCCTCCCCCCAAGACACTCTCCCCTCCCCCCGGGACACTCTCCCCTCCCCCCGGGAGACTCTCCCCTCCCGCCGGGACACTCTCTCCTCCCCCCGGGATACTCTCCCCTCCCCCACGGGACACTCTCCCCTCCCCTCCCCCCGAGACACTCTCCCCTTCCCCCGGGACACTCTCCCGTCCCCTCCCCCCGGGACACTCTGCCCTCACCCCGGGACACTCTCCCCTCCCCCACGGACACTCTCCCCTCCCCCTGAGACACTCTCCCCCCCTCGGGACACACTCCGCTCCCCCCGGGACACTCTCCCTTCCACCCGGGACACTCTCCCCTCCCCCCGGGACACTCTCCCCTCCCCTCTCCTCGGGACACTCTCCCCTCCCCCCCGAGACACTCTCCCCTCCACCCGGGAAACACTCTACCCTCCCCCCGGGACACTCTCCCCTCCCCCCGGGACACTCACCCCTCCCCCCGGGACACTCCCCCCTCCCTCCGGGACACTCTCCCCACCACCCGGGACACTCTTCCCTCCCCCCGAGACACTCTCCCCTCCCCCTGCGAAACTCTCCACTCCCCTCAGGACACTCTCCCCTTCCCTCCCCCCGGAACACACTCGCCTCCCCAACCCCCGGGACACAATCCCCTCCCCTCCCCCCGGGGCACTTCCCCTCCCCTCCCCCCGAGACACCCTCCACTCACCTCCCACCGAGACACTCTCCCCTCCCCTCCCCCCGAGACACTCTCCCCTCCCCTCCCCCCGAGAATACTCTCCCCTCCCCCCGGGGCACTCTCCCCTCCCCCCGAGACACTCTCTCCTCCCCCGAGACTCTCTCCCTTCCCCTGAGACATTCTCCGCTCCCCCGAGACACTCTCCCCTCCCCCAGAGTCACTCTCTCCTCCCCCCGGGACACTCTTCCCTCCCCCCGAGACACTCTCCCCTCCCCCCGGGAAACTCTCCCCTCCCCTCGGGACACTCTCCCCTCCCCTCCCCCTGGGAAACTCTCCACTCCCCTCGGGACACTCTCCCCTTCCCTCCCCCCGGAACACATTCGCCTCCCCAACCCCCGGGACACACTCCCCTCCCCTCCCCCCGGGGCACTCTCACCTCCCCTCACCCCGAGACACTCTCCACTCCCCTCCCCCCGAGACACTGTCCCCTCCCCCGAGACTCTCACCCCTCCCCCTGAGACATTCTCCTCTCCCCCGAGACACTCTCCCCTCCCCCAGAGTCACTCTCCCCTCCCCCTGAGACATTCTCCCCTCTCCCCGAGACACTTTCCCCGCCCCCCGGACACTCTCCTCTCCCCCTGGGAAACTCTCCCCTCCCCCTGGGACAATCTCCCCTCCCCCTGAGACACTCTCCCCTCCCCTCGGGACCCTCTCCCCTCCCCCCGAGACACTCTGCCCTCCCCCCGAGACACTCTCCACTCCATCTGAGACACTCTCGCCTCCCCCTGAGACACCCTCCCCTCCCCCCGAGACACTCACTACTCCCCTCCCCCTGATATACTGTCCCCTCCCCTCCCCCTGATATACTCTCCCCTCCCCTCCCCCCGAGACATTCTCTCCTCCCCCCGAGACACTCTCTCTTCCCCCCGGGACACTCTCCACTCCCCCCGGGATACTCTCCCCTCCCCCCGTGACACTCTCCGCTCCTCCCGGGACACTCTCCCGTCCCCTCCGCCCGGGACACTCTCCCCTCCTCTCCCCACGAGACACTCTGCCCTCCCCCCGAGACACTCTCCCCTCCCCCCGAGACACTCTCCCCTCCCCCGAGACTCTCTCCCCTCCCCCTGAGACACTCTCCGCTCCCCCGAGACACTCTCCCCTCCCTCTGAGTCATTCTCCCCTCCCCCCGAGACACTCTCCCCGCCCCCCGGACACTCTCCCCTCCCCCTGGGACACTCTCCCCTCCCCCTGGGACACTCTCCCCTCCCCCTGAGACACTCTCCCCTCCCCCCGGGACACTCTCCCCTCCCCCCGAGACACTCTGCCATCCCCCGAGACACTCCCCACTCCATCTGAGACACTCTCGCCTCCCCCTGAGACACCCTCCCCTCCCCCCGAGACACTCATCACTCCCCTCCCCCCGAGTCACTCTCCCCTCCCCTCCCCCCGAGACATTCTCTCCTCCCCCCGAGACACTCTCCCTTCCCCCCGGGACACTCTCCCCTCCCCCCGGGACACTCTCCCCTCCTCCCGGGACACTCTCCTCTCACCCCGAGACATTCTCCCCTCCACCCGGGACACTCTCCCCTCCTCTCGGGACACTCTCCCCTCCTCCCGGGACACTCTCCCCTCCCCCCGATACACTCTCGCCTCCCCCCGGGACACTCTCCACTCCCCTCGGGACAGACTCCCCTCCTCTCGGGACACTCTCCCCTCCCCCCGGACACTCTCCCCTCCCCCGAGGACACTCTCCCCTCCCCCTGGGACACTCTCCCCTCCCCCTGAGACACTCTCCCCTCCCCCCAGGACACTCTCCCCTCCCCCCGAGACACTCTCCCTTCCCCCCGAAACTCCCCACGAGACTATCTCCTCTCCCCCCAAGACACTCTCCCCTCCCCCCGGGACACTTGCCCCTCCCCCCGGGATATTCTCCCCTCCCGCCGGGACACTCTCTCCTCCTCCCGGGATACTCTCCCCTCGCCCACGGGACACTCTCCCCTCCCCTCCCCCCGAGACACTCTCCCCTCACCCCGGGACACTCTCCCCTCCCCCCGGGACACTCTCCCCTCCCCCTGAGACACTCTGTCCCCCTCGGGACACACTCCGCTCCCCTCCGGACACTCTCCCTTCCACCCGGGACACTCTTCCCTCCCCCCGGGACACTCTCCCCTCCCCTATCCTCGGGACACTCTCCCCTCACCCCCGAGACACTCTCCCCTCCCCCCGGGAAACACTCTCCCCTCCCGCCGGGACACTCTCACCTCCCCCCGGGACACTCACCCCTCCCCCCGGGACACTCACCCCTCCCCCCGGGACACTCTCCCCTCACCCCGGGACACTCTCCCCTCCCCCCGAGACACTCTCCCATCCCCCCGGGAAACTCTCCCCTCCCCTCGGGACACTCTCCCCTCCCCTCCCCCTGGGAAACTCTCCACGCCCCTCGGGACACTCTCCCCTTCCCTCCCACCGGAACACACTCGCCTCCCCAACCCCAGGGACACACTCCCCTCCCCTCCCCCCGGGACACACTCCTCTCCCCTCCCCCCGGGACACTCTCCCCTCCTCTCCCCCCGAGACACTCTCCACTCCCCTCCCACCGAGACACTCACCCCTCCCCTCCCCCCGAGACACTCTCCCCTCCCCTCCCCCCGAGACACTCTCCCCTCCCCCCGAGACACTCTCCCCTCCCCCCGAGACACTCTCCCCTCCCCTCCCCCCGAGACATTCTCCCCTCCCCCCGAGACACTCACCCCTCCCCCTGGGACACTCTCCCCTCCCCCTGGGACACTCTCCCCTCCCCCTGAGAGACTCTCCCCTCCCCCCGGGACCCTCTCCCCTCCCCCCGAGACACTCTGCCCTCCCCCCGAGACACTCTCCACTCCATCTGAGACACTCTCGCCTCCCCCTGAGACACCCTCCCCTCCCCCCGAGACACTAACAACTCCCCTCCCCCTGAGACACTCTCCCCTCCCCTCCCAACGAGACATTCTCCCCTCCCCCCGAGACATTCTCCCATCCCCCCGGGACTCTCTCCCCTCCCCCTGAGACAGTCTCCGCTCCCCCGAGACACTCTCCCCTCCCCCAGAGACACTCTCCCCTCCCCCTGGGACACTCTCCCCTCCCCCTGAGACACTCTCCCCTCCCCCCGGGACTCTCTCCCCTCCCCCCGAGACACTCTGCCATCCCCCCGAGACACTTCTCACTCCATCTGAGACACTCCCGCCTCCCCCTTAGACACCCTCCCCTCCCCCCGAGACACTAATCACTCCCCTCCCCCCGAGACATTCTCCCCTCCCCCCGAGACACTCTCCCTTCCCCCCCGGGACAATCTCCCCTCCCCCTGGGACACTCTCCCCTCCTCCCGGGACACTCTCCTCTCCCCCCGAGACATTCTCGCCTCCCCCCGGGGCACTCTCCCCTCCCCCGGGACACTCTCCCCTCCTCTCGGGACACTCTCCCCTCCCCCCCGGACCCTCTCCCCTCCCCCTGGGATACTCTCCCCTGCCGCCGGGACACTCTTCCCTCCCCCCGGGACACTCTGCCCTCCTCCCGAGACACTCTCCCCTCCCCCCGAGACACTCTCCCCTCCCCCCGAGACACTCTCCCCTCCCCTCCCCCCGAGACATTCTCCCCTCCCCCCGAGACACTCACCCCTCCCCCTGGGACACTCTCCCCTCCCCCTGGGACACTCTCCCCTCCCCCTGAGAGACTCTCCCCTCCCCCCGGGACCCTCTCGCCTCCCCCCGAGACACTCTGCCCTCCCCCCGAGACACTCTCCACTCCATCTGAGACACTCTCACCTCCCCCTGAGACACCCTCCCCTCCCCCCGAGACACTAACCACTCCCCTCCCCCTGAGACACTCTCCCCTCCCCTCCCCTCGAGACATTCTCGCCTCCCCCCGGGGCACTCTCCCCTCCCCCGGGACACTCTCCCCTCCTCTCGGGACACTCTCCCCTCCCCCCCGGACCCTCTCCCCTCCCCCTGGGATACTCTCCCCTGCCGCCGGGACACTCTTCCCTCCCCCCGGGACACTCTGCCCTCCTCCCGGGACACTCTCCCCTCCCCCCGATACACTCTCGCCTCCCCCCGGGACACTCTCCACTCCCCTCGGGACAGACTCTCCTCCTCTCGGGACACTCTCCCCTCCCCCTGGGACACTCTCCCCTCCCCCTGAGACACTCTCCCCTCCCCCCAAGACACTCTCCCCTCCCCCCGAGACACTCTCCCTTCCCCCCGAAACACCCCACGAGACTATCTCCTCTCCCCCCAAGACACTCTCCCCTCCCCCCGGGACACTCTCCCCTCACCCCGGGATACTCTCCCCTCCCCCACGGGACACTCTCCCCTCCCCCTGAGACACTCTGTCCCCCTCGGGACACACTCCGCTCCCCTCGGGACACTCTCCCTTCCACCCGGGACACTCTCCCCTCCCCCCGGGATACTCTCCCCTCCCCTATCCTCGGGACACTCTCCCCTCCCCCCCGAGACACTCTCCCCTCCCCCGGGGAAACACTCTCCCCTCCCGCCGGGACACACTTACCTCCCCCCGGGACACTCACCCCTCCCCCCGGGACACTCTCCCCTCCCCCCGGGACATTCTCCCCTCCCCCCGAGACACTTACCCCTCCCCCCGGGAAACTCTCCCCTCCCCTCGGGACACTCTCCCCTCCCCTCCCCGTGGGAAACTCTCCACTCCCCTCGGGACACTCTCCCCTTCCCTCCCACCGGAACACACTCGCCTCCCCAAACCCCGGGACACATTCCCCTCCCCTCCCCCCGGGACACTCTCCTCTCCCCTCCCCCCGCGACACTTTCCCCTCCCCTCCCCCCGAGACACTCTCCACTCCCCTCCCACCGAGACACTCACCCCTCCCCTCCCCCCGAGACACTCTCCCCTCCCCTCCCCCCGCGACACTTTCCCCTCCCCTCCCCCCGAGACACTCTCCACTCCCCTCCCACCGAGACACTCACCCCTCCCCTCCCCCCGAGACACTCTCCCCTCCCCTCCCCCCGAGACACTCTCGCCTCCCCCCGAGACACTCTCCCCTCCCCTCCCCCCGAGACATTCTCCCCTCCCCCCGAGACACTCACCCCTCCCCCTGGGACACTCTCCCCTCCCCCCGGGACACTCTCCCCTCCCCCTGAGACACTCACCCCTCCCCCTGGGACACTCTCCCCTCCCCCTGGGACACTCTCCCCTCCCCCTGAGACACTCTCCCCTCCCCCCGGGACACTCTCCCCTCCCCCCGAGACACTCTGCCCTCCCCCCGAGACACTCTCCACTCCATCTGAGACACTCTCGCCTCCCCCTGAGACACCCTCCCCTCCCCCCGAGACACTCACCACTCCCCTCCCCCTGAGACACTCTCCCCTCCCCTCCCCCCGAGACATTCTCCTCTCCCCCCGAGACACTCTCTCATCCCCGCGGGACACTCTCCCCTCCCCCCGGGACACACTCCCATCCCCCCGTGACACTCTCTTCTCCTCCCGGGACACTCTCCCCTCCCCCCGGGACACTCTCCCCTCACCTCCCCCCGGGACACTCTCCCCTCCCCCCGAGACATTCTCCCCTCCCCCCGAGACACTCTCCCCTCCTGCCGGGACACTCTCCCCTCCCCCCGATACACTCTCGCCTCCCCCCGGGACACTCTCCCCTCCCCTCGGGACACTCTCTCCTCCTCTCGGGACACTCTCCCCTCCCCCCCGGACACTCTCCCCTCCCCCTAGGACACTCTCCCCTCCCCCGGGACACTCTCCCCTCCCCCTGAGACACTCTCCCCTCCCCCCAGGACACTCTCCCCTCCCCCCGAGACACTCTCCCTTCCCCCCGAAACTCTCCCCGAGACACTCTCCCCTCCCCGCAAGACACTCTCCCCTCCCCACCGGACCCTCTCCCCTCCCCCTGGGATACTCTCCCCTGCCCCCGGGACACTCTCCCCTCCCCCCGGGACACTCTGCCCTCCTCCCGGGACACTCTCCCCTCCCCCCGATACAATCTCGCCTCCCCCCGGGACACTCTCCACTCCCCTCGGGACAGACTCCCCTCCTCTCGGGACACTCTCCCCTCCCCCCGGACACTCTCCTCTCCCCCTAGGACACTCTCCCCTCCCCCTGGGACACTCTCCCCTCCCCCTGAGACACTCTCCCCTCCCCCCAGGATACTCTCCCCTCCCCCCGAGACACTCTCCCTTGCCCCCGAAACTCCCCACGAGACTATCTCCTCTCCCCCCAAGACACACTCCCCTCCCCCCGGGACACTCCCCCCTCCCCCCGGGATACTCTCCCCTCCCGCCGGGACACTCTCTCCTCCTCCCGGGATACTCTCCCCTCCCCCACGGGACACTCTCCCCTCCCCTCCCCCCGAGACACTCTCCCCTCCTCCCGGGACACTCTCCCGTCCCCTCCCCCCGGGACACTCTCCCCTCACCCCGGGACACTCTCCCCTCCCCCCGGGACACTCTCCCCTCCCCCTGAGACACTCTGTCCCCTTCGGGACACACTCCGCTCCCCTCGGGACACTCTCCCTTCCACCCGGGACACTCTCCCCTCACCCCGGGACACTCTCCCCTCCCTTATCCTCGGGACACTCTCCCCTCCCCCCGAGACACTCTCCCCTCCCCCCGGGAAACACTCTCCCCTCCCGCCGGGACACTCTCACCTTCCCCCGGGACACTCACCCCTCCCACAGGGACACTCACCCCTCCCCCCGGGACACTCTCCCCTCCCCCCGGGACACTCTCCCATCCCCCCGTGACACTCTCTTCTCCTCCCGGGACACTCTCCCCTCCACTCCCCCCGGGACACTCTCCCCTCCCCCCGGGACACTCTCCCCTCACCTCCCCCCGGGACACTCTTCCCTCCCCCCGGGACACTCTCCCCTCCCCCCGAGACATTCTCCCCTCCCCCCGAGACACTCTCCCCTCCTGCCGGGACACTCTCCCCTCCCCCCGATACACTCTCGCCTCCCCCCGGGACACTCTCCCCTCCGCTCGGGACACTCTCTCCTCCTCTCGGGACACTCTCCCCTCCCCCCCGGACACTCTCCCCTCCCCCTAGGACACTCTCCCCTCCCCCTGGGACACTCTCCCCTCTCCCTGAGACACTCTCCCCTCCCCCCAGGACACTCTCCCCTCCCCCCGAGACACTCTCCCTTCCCCCCGAAACTCTCCCCGAGACACTCTCCCCTCCCCGCAAGACACTCTCCCCTCCCCCCCGGACCCTCTCCCCTCCCCCTGGGATACTCTCCCCTGCCCCCGGGACACTCTCCCCTCCCCCCGGGACACTCTGCCCTCCTCCCGGGACACTCTCCCCTCCCCCCGATACAATCTCGCCTCCCCCCGGGACACTCTCCACTCCCCTCGGGACAGACTCCCCTCCTCTCGGGACACTCTCCCCTCCCCCCGGACACACTCCCCTCCCCCTAGGACACTCTCCCCTCCCCCTGGGACACTCTCCCCTCCCCCTGAGACACTCTCCCCTCCCCCCAGGATACTCTCCCCTCCCCCCGAGACACTCTCCCTTGCCCCCGAAACTCCCCACGAGACTATCTCCTCTCCCCCCAAGACACTCTCCCCTCCCCCCGGGACACTCCCCCCTCCCCCCGGGATACTCTCCCCTCCCGCCGGGACACTCTCTCCTCCTCCCGGGATACTCTCCCCTCCCCCACGGGACACTCTCCCCTCCCCTCCCCCCGAGACACTCTCCCCTCCTCCCGGGACACTCTCCCGTCCCCTCCCCCCGGGACACTCTCCCCTCACCCCGGGACACTCTCCCCTCCCCCCGGGACACTCTCCCCTCCCCCTGAGACACTCTGTCCCCCTCGGGACACACTCCGCTCCCCTCGGGACACTCTCCCTTCCACCCGGGACACTCTCCCCTCGCCCCGGGACACTCTCCCCTCCCTTATCCTCGGGACACTCTCCCCTCCCCCCGAGACACTCTCCCCTCCCCCCGGGAAACACTCTCCCCTCCCGCCGGGACACTCTCATCTTCCCCCGGGACACTCACCCCTCCCACAGGGACACTCACCCCTCCCCCCGGGACACTCTCCCCTCCCCCCGCGACACTCTCCCCTTCCCTCCCACCGGAACACACTCGCCTCCCCAAACCCCGGGACACTTTCCCCTCCCCTCCCCCCGGGACACTCTCCTCTCCCCTCCCCCCGGGACACTCTCCCCTCCCCTCCCCCCGGGACACTCTCCCCTCCCCTCCCCCCGGGACACTCTCCCCTCCCCTCCCCCCGAGACACTCTCCACTCCCCTCCCCCCGAGACACTCACCCCTCCCCTCCCCCCGAGACACTCTACCCTCGCCTCCCCCCGAGACACTCTCCCCTCCGCCCGAGACACTCTCCCCTCCCCCCGAGACACTCTCCCCTCCCCTCCCCCCGAGACATTCTCCCCTCCCCCCGAGACAATCACCCCTCCCCCTGGGACACTCTCCCCTCCCCCTGGGACACTCTCCCCTCCCCCTGAGACATTCTCCCCTCCCCCCGGGACACTCTCCCCTCCCCCCGAGACACTCTGCCCTCCCCCCGAGACACTCTCCACTCCATCTGAGGCACTCTCGCCTCCCCCTGAGACACCCTCCCCTCCCCCCGAGACACTCACCACTCCCCTCCCCCTGAGACACTCTCCCCTCCCCTCCCCCCGAGACATTCTCCCCTCCCCCCGAGACACTCTCCCATACCCCCGGGACACTCTCCCCTCCCCCCGGGACACTCTCCCATCCCCCCGTGACACTCTCTTCTCCTCCCGGGACACTCTCCCCTACACACCCCCCGGGACACTCTCCCCTCCCCCCGGGACACTCTCCCCTCCCCTCCCCCCGGGACACTCTTCCCTCCCCCCGGAACACTCTCCCCTCCCCCCGAGACATTATCCCCTCCCCCCGAGAGACTCTCCCTTCCCCGCGGGACACTCTACCCTCCCCCCGGACACTCTCCCCTCCTGCCGGGACACTCTCCCCTCCCCCCGAGACATTCTCCCCTCCCCCCGAGACACTCTCCCCTCCTGCCGGGACACTCTCCCCTCCCCCCGATACACTCTCGCCTCCCCCCGGGACACTCTCCCCTCCCCTCGGGACACTCTCTCCTCCTCTCGGGACACTCTCCCCTCCCCCCCGGACACTCTCCCCTCCCCCTAGGACACTCTCCCCTCCCCCTGGGACACTCTCCCCACCCCCTGAGACACTCTCCCCTCCCCCCAGGACACTCTCCCCTCCCCCCGAGACACTCTCCCTTCCCCCCGAAACTCTCCCCGAGACACTCTCCCCTCCCCGCAAGACACTCTCCCCTCCCCCCCGGACCCTCTCCCCTCCCCCTGGGATACTCTCCCCTGCCCCCGGGACACTCTCCCCTCCCCCCGGGACACTCTGCCCTCCTCCCGGGCCACTCTCCCCTCCCCCCGATACAATCTCGCCTCCCCCCGGGACACTCTCCACTCCCCTCGGGACAGACTCCCCTCCTCTCGGGACACTCTCCCCTCCCCCCGGACACTCTCCCCTCCCCCTAGGACACTCTCCCCTCCCCCTGGGACACTCTCCCCTCCCCCTGAGACACTCTCCCCTCCCCCCAGGATACTCTCCCCTCCCCCCGAGACACTCTCCCTTGCCCCCGAAACTCCCCACGAGACTATCTCCTCTCCCCCCAAGACACTCTCCCCTCCCCCCGGGACACTCCCCCCTCCCCCGGATACTCTCCCCTCCCGCCGGGACACTCTCTCCTCCTCCCGGGATACTCTCCCCTCCCCCACGGGACACTCTCCCCTCCCCTCCCCCCGAGACACTCTCCCCTCCTCCCGGGACACTCTCCCGTCCCCTCCCCCCGGGACACTCTCCCCTCACCCCGGGACACTCTCCCCTCCCCCCGGGACACTCTCCCCTCCCCCTGAGACACTCTGTCCCCCTCGGGACACACTCCGCTCCCCTCGGGACACTCTCCCTTCCACCCGGGACACTCTCCCCTCCCCCCGGGACACTCTCCCCTCCCTTATCCTCGGGACACTCTCCCCTCCCCCCGAGACACTCTCCCCTCCCCCTGAGACACTCTGTCCCCCTCGGGACACACTCCGCTCCCCTCGGGACACTCTCCCTTCCACCCGGGACACTCTCCCCTCCCCCCGATACAATCTCGCCTCCCCCCGGGACACTCTCCACTCCCCTCGGGACAGACTCCCCTCCTCTCGGGACACTCTCCCCTCCCCCCGGACACTCTGCTCTCCCCCTAGGACACTCTCCCCTCCCCCTGGGACACTCTCCCCTCCCCCTGAGACACTCTCCCCTCCCCCCAGGATACTCTCCCCTCCCCCCGAGACACTCTCCCTTGCCCCCGAAACTCCCCACGAGACTATCTCCTCTCCCCCCAAGACACACTCCCCTCCCCCCGGGACACTCCCCCCTCCCCCCGGGATACTCTCCCCTCCCGCCGGGACACTCTCTCCTCCTCCCGGGATACTCTCCCCTCCCCCACGGGACACTCTCCCCTCCCCTCCCCCCGAGACACTCTTCCCTCCTCCCGGGACACTCTCCCGTCCCCTCCCCCCGGACACTCTCCCCTCACCCCGGGACACTCTCCCCTCCCCCCGGGACACTCTCCCCTCCCCCTGAGACACTCTGTCCCCTTCGGGACACACTCCGCTCCCCTCGGGACACTCTCCCTTCCACCCGGGACACTCTCCCCTCCCCCCGGGACACTCTCCCCTCCCTTATCCTCGGGACACTCTCCCCTCCCCCCGAGACACTCTCCCCTCCCCCCGGGAAACACTCTCCCCTCCCGCCGGGACACTCTCACCTTCCCCCGGGACACTCACCCCTCCCACAGGGACACTCACCCCTCCCCCCGGGACACTCTCCCCTCCCCCCGCGACACTCTCCCCTTCCCTCCCACCGGAACACACTCGCCTCCCCAAACCCCGGGACACTTTCCCCTCCCCTCCCCCCGGGACACTCTCCTCTCCCCTCCCCCCGGGACACTCTCCCCTCCCCTCCCCCCGGGACACTCTCCCCTCCCCTCCCCCCGGGACACTCTCCCCTCCCCTCCCCCCGAGACACTCTCCACTCCCCTCCCCCCGAGACACTCACCCCTCCCCTCCCCCCGAGACACTCTACCCTCGCCTCCCCCCGAGACACTCTCCCCTCCGCCCGAGACACTCTCCCCTCCCCCCGAGACACTCTCCCCTCCCCTCCCCCCGAGACATTCTCCCCTCCCCCCGAGACAATCACCCCTCCCCCTGGGACACTCTCCCCTCCCCCTGGGACACTCTCCCCTCCCCCTGAGACATTCTCCCCTCCCCCCGGGACACTCTCCCCTCCCCCCGAGACACTCTGCCCTCCCCCCGAGACACTCTCCACTCCATCTGAGACACTCTCGCCTCCCCCTGAGACACCCTCCCCTCCCCCCGAGACACTCACCACTCCCCTCCCCCTGAGACACTCTCCCCTCCCCTCCCCCCGAGACATTCTCCCCTCCCCCCGAGACACTCTCCCATACCCCCGGGACACTCTCCCCTCCCCCCGGGACACTCTCCCATCCCCCCGTGACACTCTCTTCTCCTCCCGGGACACTCTCCCCTACACACCCCCCGGGACACTCTCCCCTCCCCCCGGGACACTCTCCCCTCCCCTCCCCCCGGGACACTCTTCCCTCCCCCCGGAACACTCTCCCCTCCCCCCGAGACATTATCCCCTCCCCCCGAGAGACTCTCCCTTCCCCGCGGGACACTCTACCCTCCCCCCGGGACACTCTCCCCTCCTGCCGGGACACTCTCCCCTCCCCCCGAGACATTCTCCCCTCCCCCCGAGACACTCTCCCCTCCTGCCGGGACACTCTCCCCTCCCCCCGATACACTCTCGCCTCCCCCCGGGACACTCTCCCCTCCCCTCGGGACACTCTCTCCTCCTCTCGGGACACTCTCCCCTCCCCCCCGGACACTCTCCCCTCCCCCTAGGACACTCTCCCCTCCCCCTGGGACACTCTCCCCACCCCCTGAGACACTCTCCCCTCCCCCCAGGACACTCTCCCCTCCCCCCGAGACACTCTCCCTTCCCCCCGAAACTCTCCCCGAGACACTCTCCCCTCCCCGCAAGACACTCTCCCCTCCCCCCCGGACCCTCTCCCCTCCCCCTGGGATACTCTCCCCTGCCCCCGGGACACTCTCCCCTCCCCCCGGGACACTCTGCCCTCCTCCCGGGCCACTCTCCCCTCCCCCCGATACAATCTCGCCTCCCCCCGGGACACTCTCCACTCCCCTCGGGACAGACTCCCCTCCTCTCGGGACACTCTCCCCTCCCCCCGGACACTCTCCCCTCCCCCTAGGACACTCTCCCCTCCCCCTGGGACACTCTCCCCTCCCCCTGAGACACTCTCCCCTCCCCCCAGGATACTCTCCCCTCCCCCCGAGACACTCTCCCTTGCCCCCGAAACTCCCCACGAGACTATCTCCTCTCCCCCCAAGACACTCTCCCCTCCCCCCGGGACACTCCCCCCTCCCCCCGGATACTCTCCCCTCCCGCCGGGACACTCTCTCCTCCTCCCGGGATACTCTCCCCTCCCCCACGGGACACTCTCCCCTCCCCTCCCCCCGAGACACTCTCCCCTCCTCCCGGGACACTCTCCCGTCCCCTCCCCCCGGGACACTCTCCCCTCACCCCGGGACACTCTCCCCTCCCCCCGGGACACTCTCCCCTCCCCCTGAGACACTCTGTCCCCCTCGGGACACACTCCGCTCCCCTCGGGACACTCTCCCTTCCACCCGGGACACTCTCCCCTCCCCCCGGGACACTCTCCCCTCCCTTATCCTCGGGACACTCTCCCCTCCCCCCGAGACACTCTCCCCTCCCCCTGAGACACTCTGTCCCCCTCGGGACACACTCCGCTCCCCTCGGGACACTCTCCCTTCCACCCGGGACACTCTCCCCTCCCCCCGATACAATCTCGCCTCCCCCCGGGACACTCTCCACTCCCCTCGGGACAGACTCCCCTCCTCTCGGGACACTCTCCCCTCCCCCCGGACACTCTCCTCTCCCCCTAGGACACTCTCCCCTCCCCCTGGGACACTCTCCCCTCCCCCTGAGACACTCTCCCCTCCCCCCAGGATACTCTCCCCTCCCCCCGAGACACTCTCCCTTGCCCCCGAAACTCCCCACGAGACTATCTCCTCTCCCCCCAAGACACACTCCCCTCCCCCCGGGACACTCCCCCCTCCCCCCGGGATACTCTCCCCTCCCGCCGGGACACTCTCTCCTCCTCCCGGGATACTCTCCCCTCCCCCACGGGACACTCTCCCCTCCCCTCCCCCCGAGACACTCTCCCCTCCTCCCGGGACACTCTCCCGTCCCCTCCCCCCGGGACACTCTCCCCTCACCCCGGGACACTCTCCCCTCCCCCCGGGACACTCTCCCCTCCCCCTGAGACACTCTGTCCCCTTCGGGACACACTCCGCTCCCCTCGGGACACTCTCCCTTCCACCCGGGACACTCTCCCCTCCCCCCGGGACACTCTCCCCTCCCTTATCCTCGGGACACTCTCCCCTCCCCCCGAGACACTCTCCCATCCCCCCGGGAAACACTCTCCCCTCCCGCCGGGACACTCTCACCTTCCCCCGGGACACTCACCCCTCCCACAGGGACACTCTCCCCTCCCCCCGGGACACTCTCCCCTCCCCCCGGGACACTCTCCCATCCCCCCGTGACACTCTCTTCTCCTCCCGGGACACTCTCCCCTCCACTCCCCCCGGGACACTCTCCCCTCCCCCCGGGACACTCTCCCCTCACCTCCCCCCGGGACACTCTTCTCTCCCCCCGGGACACTCTCCCCTCCCCCCGAGACATTCTCCCCTCCCCCCGAGACACTCTCCCCTCCTGCCGGGACACTCTCCCCTCCCCCCGATACACGCTCGCCTCCCCCCGGGACACTCTCCCCTCCGCTCGGGACACTCTCTCCTCCTCTCGGGACACTCTCCCCTCCCCCCGGACACTCTCCCCTCCCCCTAGGACACTCTCCCCTCCCCCTGGGACACTCTCCCCTCTCCCTGAGACACTCTCCCCTCCCCCCAGGACACTCTCCCCTCCCCCCGAGACACTCTCCCTTCCCCCCGAAACTCTCCCCGAGACACTCTCCCCTCCCCGCAAGACACTCTCCCCTCCCCCCCGGACCCTCTCCCCTCCCCCTGGGATACTCTCCCCTGCCCCCGGGACACTCTCCCCTCCCCCCGGGACACTCTGCCCTCCTCCCGGGACACTCTCCCCTCCCCCGATACAATCTCGCCTCCCCCCGGGACACTCTCCACTCCCCTCGGGACAGACTCCCCTCCTCTCGGGACACTCTCCCCTCCCCCCGGACACACTCCCCTCCCCCTAGGACACTCTCCCCTCCCCCTGGGACACTCTCCCCTCCCCCTGAGACACTCTCCCCTCCCCCCAGGATACTCTCCCCTCCCCCCGAGACACTCTCCCTTGCCCCCGAAACTCCCCACGAGACTATCTCCTCTCCCCCCAAGACACTCTCCCCTCCCCCCGGGACACTCCCCCCTCCCCCCGGGATACTCTCCCCTCCCGCCGGGACACTCTCTCCTCCTCCCGGGATACTCTCCCCTCCCCCACGGGACACTCTCCCCTCCCCTCCCCCCGAGACACTCTCCCCTCCTCCCGGGACACTCTCCCGTCCCCTCCCCCCGGGACACTCTCCCCTCACCCCGGGACACTCTCCCCTCCCCCCGGGACACTCTCCCCTCCCCCTGAGACACTCTGTCCCCCTCGGGACACACTCCGCTCCCCTCGGGACACTCTCCCTTCCACCCGGGACACTCTCCCCTCCCCCCGGGACACTCTCCCCTCCCTTATCCTCGGGACACTCTCCCCTCCCCCCGAGACACTCTCCCCTCCCCCCGGGAAACACTCTCCCCTCCCGCCGGGACACTCTCACCTTCCCCCGGGACACTCACCCCTCCCACAGGGACACTCACCCCTCCCCCCGGGACACTCTCCCCTCCCCCCGCGACACTCTCCCCTTCCCTCCCACCGGAACACACTCGCCTCCCCAAACCCCGGGACACTTTCCCCTCCCCTCCCCCCGGGACACTCTCCTCTCCCCTCCCCCCGGGACACTCTCCCCTCCCCTCCCCCCGGGACACTCTCCCCTCCCCTCCCCCCGGGACACTCTCCCCTCCCCTCCCCCCGAGACACTCTCCACTCCCCTCCCCCCGAGACACTCACCCCTCCCCTCCCCCCGAGACACTCTACCCTCGCCTCCCCCCGAGACACTCTCCCCTCCGCCCGAGACACTCTCCCCTCCCCCCGAGACACTCTCCCCTCCCCTCCCCCCGAGACATTCTCCCCTCCCCCCGAGACAATCACCCCTCCCCCTGGGACACTCTCCCCTCCCCCTGGGACACTCTCCCCTCCCCCTGAGACATTCTCCCCTCCCCCCGGGACACTCTCCCCTCCCCCCGAGACACTCTGCCCTCCCCCCGAGACACTCTCCACTCCATCTGAGACACTCTCGCCTCCCCCTGAGACACCCTCCCCTCCCCCCGAGACACTCACCACTCCCCTCCCCCTGAGACACTCTCCCCTCCCCTCCCCCCGAGACATTCTCCCCTCCCCCCGAGACACTCTCCCATACCCCCGGGACACTCTCCCCTCCCCCCGGGACACTCTCCCATCCCCCCGTGACACTCTCTTCTCCTCCCGGGACACTCTCCCCTCCACTCCCCCCGGGACACTCTCCCCTCCCCCCGGGACACTCTCCCCTCCCCTCCCCCCGGGACACTCTTCCCTCCCCCCGGAACACTCTCCCCTCCCCCCGAGACATTCTCCCCTCCCCCCGAGAGACTCTCCCTTCCCCGCGGGACACTCTCCCCTCCCCCCGGGACACTCTCCCCTCCTGCCGGGACACTCTCCCCTCCCCCCGAGACATTCTCCCCTCCCCCCGAGACACTCTCCCCTCCTGCCGGGACACTCTCCCCTCCCCCCGATACACTCTCGCCTCCCCCCGGGACACTCTCCCCTCCCCTCGGGACACTCTCTCCTCCTCTCGGGACACTCTCCCCTCCCCCCCGGACACTCTCCCCTCCCCCTAGGACACTCTCCCCTCCCCCTGGGACACTCTCCCCACCCCCTGAGACACTCTCCCCTCCCCCCAGGACACTCTCCCCTCCCCCCGAGACACTCTCCCTTCCCCCCGAAACTCTCCCCGAGACACTCTCCCCTCCCCGCAAGACACTCTCCCATCCCCCCCGGACCCTCTCCCCTCCCCCTGGGATACTCTCCCCTGCCCCCGGGACACTCTCCCCTCCCCCCGGGACACTCTGCCCTCCTCCCGGGCCACTCTCCCCTCCCCCCGATACAATCTCGCCTCCACCCGGGACACTCTCCACTCCCCTCGGGACAGACTCCCCTCCTCTCGGGACACTCTCCCCTCCCCCCGGACACTCTCCCCTCCCCCTAGGACACTCTCCCCTCCCCCTGGGACACTCTCCCCTCCCCCTGAGACACTCTCCCCTCCCCCCAGGATACTCTCCCCTCCCCCCGAGACACTCTCCCTTGCCCCCGAAACTCCCCACGAGACTATCTCCTCTCCCCCCAAGACACTCTCCCCTCCCCCCGGGACACTCCCCCCTCCCCCCGGATACTCTCCCCTCCCGCCGGGACACTCTCTCCTCCTCCCGGGATACTCTCCCCTCCCCCACGGGACACTCTCCCCTCCCCTCCCCCCGAGACACTCTCCCCTCCTCCCGGGACACTCTCCCGTCCCCTCCCCCCGGGACACTCTCCCCTCACCCCGGGACACTCTCCCCTCCCCCCGGGACACTCTCCCCTCCCCCTGAGACACTCTGTCCCCCTCGGGACACACTCCGCTCCCCTCGGGACACTCTCCCTTCCACCCGGGACACTCTCCCCTCCCCCCGGGACACTCTCCCCTCCCTTATCCTCGGGACACTCTCCCCTCCCCCCGAGACACTCTCCCCTCCCCCCGGGAAACACTCTCCCCTCCCGCCGGGACACTCTCACCTTCCCCCGGGACACTCACCCCTCCCACAGGGACACTCACCCCTCCCCCCGGGACACTCTCCCCTCCCCCCGGGACACTCTCCCCTCCCCCCGAGACACTCTCCCCTTCCCTCCCACCGGAACACACTCGCCTCCCCAAACCCCGGGACACTTTCCCCTCCCCTCCCCCCGGGACACTCTCCTCTCCCCTACCCCCGGGACACTCTCCCCTCCCCTCCCCCCGGGACACTCTCCCCTCCCCTCCCCCCGGGACACTCTCCCCTCCCCTCCCCCCGAGACACTCTCCACTCCCCTCCCACCGAGACACTCACCCCTCCCCTCCCCCCGAGACACTGTACCCTCGCCTCCCCCCGAGACACTCTCCCCTCCGCCCGAGACACTCTCCCCTCCCCCCGAGACACTCTCCCCTCCCCTCCCCCCGAGACATTCTCCCCTCCCCCCGAGACAATCACCCCTCCCCCTGGGACACTCTCCCCTCCCCCCGGGACACTCTCCCCTCCCCCCGAGACAATCACCCCTCCCCCTGGGACACTCTCCCCTCCCCCTGGGACACTCTCCCCTCCCCCTGAGACATTCTCCCCTCCCCCCGGGACACTCTCCCCTCCCCCCGAGACACTCTGCCCTCCCCCCGAGACACTCTCCACTCCATCTGAGACACTCTCGCCTCCCCCTGAGACACCCTCCCCTCCCCCCGAGACACTCACCACTCCCCTCCCCCTGAGACACTCTCCCCTCCCCTCCCCCCGAGACATTCTCCCCTCCCCCCGAGACACTCTCCCATACCCCCGGGACACTCTCCCCTCCCCCCGGGACACTCTCCCATCCCCCCGTGACACTCTCTTCTCCTCCCGGGACACTCTCCCCTCCACTCCCCCCGGGACACTCTCCCCTCCCCCCGGGACACTCTCCCCTCCCCTCCCCCCGGGACACTCTTCCCTCCCCCCGGAACACTCTCCCCTCCCCCCGAGACATTCTCCCCTCCTCCCGAGAGACTCTCCCTTCCCCGCGGGACACTCACCCCTCACCCCGGGACACTCTCCCCTCCTGCCGGGACACTCTCCCCTCCCCCCGATACACTCTCGCCTCCCCCCGGGACACTCTCCGCTCCCCTCGGGACACTCTCCCCTCCTCTCGGGACACTCTCACCTCCCCCCCGGACACTCTCCCCTCCCCCGAGGACACTCTCCCCTCCCCCTGGGACACTCTCCCCTCCCCCTGAGACACTCTCCCCTCCCCCCAGGACACTCTCCCCTCCCCCCGAGACACTCTACCTTCCCCCAGAAACTCCCCCCGAGACACTCTCCCCTCCCCGCAAGACACTCTCCCCTCCCCCCGGGACACTCTCCCCTCCCCCCGGGATACTCTCCCCTCCCGCCGGGACACTCTCTCCTCCCCCCGGGATACTCTCCCCTCCCCCACGGGACACTCTCCCCTCCCCTCCCCCCGAGACACTCTCCCCTTCCCCCGGGACACTCTCCCGTCCCCTCCCCCCGGGACACTCTCCCCTCACGCCGGGACACTCTACCCTCCCCCAGGGACACTCTCCCCTCCCCCTGAGACACTCTCCCCGCCTCGGCACACGCTCGGGACACTCTCCCTTCCCCCTGGGACACTCTCCCCTCCCCCCGGGACACTCTCCCCTCCCCTCTCCTCGGGACACTCTCCCCTAACCCCCGAGACACTCTCCCCTTCCCCCGGGAAACACTCTCCCCTCCCCCGGGACACTCTCCCCTTTCCCCGGGACACTCCCCCCTCCCCCCAGGACACTCCCCCCTCCCCCCGGGACACTCTCCCCTCCCCCCGGGCCACTCTCCCCTCCCCCCGAGACACTCTCCCCTTCCCTCCCCCCGGAACACACTCGCCTCCCCAAACCCCGGGACACACTCCCCTCCCCTCCCCCTGGGACACTCTCCCCTCCCCTCCCCCCGGGACACTCTCCCCTCCCCTCCCCCCGGGACACTCTCCCCTCTCCTCTCCCCGAGACACTCTCCACACCCCTCCCCCCGAGAGACTCTCCCCTCCCCTCCCTCCGAGACACTCTCCCCTCCCCTCCCCCCGAGACACTCTCCCCTCCCCCCGGGACACTCTCCCCTCCCCCCGAGACACTCTCCCTTCCCCCGAGACTCTCTCCGCTCCCCCGAGACACTCTCCCCTCCTCCAGAGTCACTCTCCTCTCCCCCCGGACACTCTCCCTTCCCCCCGAGACACTCTCTCCGCCCCCCGGACACCCTCCCCTCCCCCTCGGACACTCTCCCGTCCCCCTGGGACACTCTCCCCTCCCCCTGAGACACTCTCCCCTCCCCCGGGACACTCTCCCCTCCGCCCGAGACACTCTGCCCTCCCCCCGAGACACTCACCACTCCCCTCCCCCTGAGAGACTCTCCCCTCCCCCCGGGACACTCTCCCATCCCCCCGGGACACTCTCCCCTCCCCCCGAGACATTCTCCCCTCCCCCCGAGACATTCTCCCCTCCCCACGAGACACTCGCCCTTCCCCGCGGGACACTCCCCCCTCCCCCCGGGACACTCTCCCCTCCTCCCGGGACACTCTCCCCTCCCCCAGATACACTCTCGCCTCCCCCCGGGACACTCTCCCCTCCCCTCGGGACACTCTCCCCTCCTCTCGGGACACTCTCCCTTCCCCCCGAGACACTCTCCCCTCCCCCCGGGACACTCTCACCTCCCCCCGGGAGACTCTCCCCTCACGCCGGGACACTCTCCCCTCCCCCAGGGACACTCTCCCCTCCCCCTGAGACACTCTCTCCCCCTCGGCACACGCTCCGCTCCGCTCGGGACACTCTCCCTTCCACCCGGGACACTCTCCCCTCCCCCCGGGACACTCTCCCCTCCCCTCTCCTCGGGACACTCTCCCCTAATCCCGGGGCACTCTCCCCTTCCCCCGGGAAAAACTCTCCCCTCCCCCGGGACACTCTCCCCTCCCCCCGGGACACTCACCCCTCCCCCCAGGAGACTCCCCCCGGGACACTCTCCCCTCCCCCCGGGCCACTCTCCCCTCCCCCCGAGACACTCTCCCCTTCCCTCCCCCCGGAACACATTCGCCTCCCCAAACCCCGGGACACACTCCCCTCCCATCCCCCTGGGGCACTCTCCCCTCCCCTCCCCCCGGGACACTCTCCCCTCCCCTCCCCCCGGGACACTCTCCCTTCTCCTCCCCCCGAGACACTCTCCACACCCCTCCCCCCGAGAGACTCTCCCCTCCCCTCCCTCCGAGACACTCTCCCCTCCCCTCCCCCCGAGACACTCTCCCCTCCCCCCGGGACACTCTCCCCTCACCCCGAGACACTCTCCCCTCCCCCGAGACTCTCTCCCCTCCCCCTGAGACACTCTCCGCTCCCCCGAGACACTCTCCCCTCCTCCAGAGTCACTCTCCCCTCCCCCCGAGACATTTTCCCCTCCCCCCGAGACACTCTCCCCGCCACCCGGACACACTCCCCTCCCCCTGGGACACTCTCCCCTCCCCCTGGGACACTCTCCCCTCCACCTGAGACTCTCCCCCCTCCCCCGGGACACTCTCCCCTCCCCCCGAGACACTCTGCCCTCCCCCCGAGACACTCTCCACTCCATCTGAGACACTCTCGCCTCCCCCTGAGACACCCTCCCCTCCCCCCGAGACACTCACCACTCCCCTCCCCCTGAGACAATCTCCCCTCCCCTCCCCCCGAGACATTCACCCCTCCCCCCGAGACACTCTCCCTTCCCCCCGGGATACACTCCCCACCCCCCGGGATACTCTCCCCTCCCCCCGTGACACTCTCCCCTCCTCCCGGGACACTCTCCTGTCCCCTCCACCCGGGACACTCTCCCCTCCCCCCGGGACACTCTCCCCTCCCCCTGAGACACTCTCCCCTCCCTCGGGACACTCTCCGCTCCCCTCGGGACACTCTCCCTTCCCCCCGGGACACTCTCCCCTCCCCCCGCCACACTCTCCCCTCCCCTCTCCTCGGGACACTCTCCCCTCCCCCCGAGACACTCTCCCCTCCCCCGAGACTCTCTCCCCTCCCCCTGAGGCACTCTCCGCTCCCCCGAGACACTCTCCCCTCCCCCAGAGTCACTCTCCCCTCCCCCCGAGCCATTCTCCCCTCCCCCCGAGACACTCTCCCCGCCCCCCGGACACTCTCCCCTCCCCCTGGTACAATCTCCCCTCCCCCTGGGACACTCTCCCCTCCCCCTGAGACATTCTCCCCTCCCCCGGGACACTCTCCCCTCCGCCCGAGACACTCACCACTCCCCTCCCCCTGAGACACTCTCCCCACCCCTCCCCCCAAGACATTCTCCCCTCCCCCCGAGACACTCTCCCTTCCCCCCGGGACATTCTCCCCTCCCCCCGGGACACTCTCCCATACCCTCGTGACACTCTCCCCTCCTCCCGGGACACTCTCTCGTCTCCTCTCCCCGGGACACTCTCCCCTCCCCCGGGGACACTCTCCCCTCCCCTCCCGCCGGCACACTCTCCCCTCCCCCCGGGACACTCTCCCCTCCCCCCGAGACATTCTCCCCTCCCCCCGAGACTCTCTCCCTTCCCCGCGGGACACTCCCCCCTCCCCCCGGGACACTCTCCCCTCCTCCCAGGACACTCTCCCCTCCCCCCGATACACTCTCGCCTCCCCCCGGGACACTCTCCCCTCCCCTCGGGACACTCTCCCCTCCTCTCGGGACACTCTCCCCTCCCCCCCGGACACTCTCCCTTCCCCCCGAGACACTCTCCCTTTCCCCCGAAACTCCCACAGAGACACTCTCCCCTCCCCCCAAGACACTCTCCCCTCCCCCCGGGACACTCTCCCCTCCCCCCGGGAGACTCTCCCCTCCCGCCGGGACACTCTCCCCTCCCCCAGAGACACTCACCCCTCCCTCTGAGACATTCTCCCCTCCCCCCGAGACACTCTCCCCTTCCCCGGACACTCTCCCCTCCCCCTGGGACACTCTCCCCTCTCCCTGGGACACTCTCCCCTCCCCCTGAGACACTCTCCCCTCCCCCCGGGACACTCTCCCCTCCCCCCGGGACACTCTGCCATCCCCCCGAGACACTCCCCACTCCATCTGAGACACTCTCGCCTCCCCCTGAGACACCCTCCCCTCCCCCCGAGACACTCATCACTCCCCTCCCCCCGAGTCACTCTCCCCTCCCCCCGAGACATTCTCCCCTCCCCCCGAGACACTCTCCCTTCCCCCCGGGACACTCTCCCCTCCCCCCGGGACACTCTCCCCTCCTCCCGGGACACTCTCCTCTCCCCCCGAGACATCTCGCCTCCCCCCGGGACACCCTCCCCTCCCCCGGGACACTCTCCCCTCCTCTCGGGACACTCTCCCCTCCCCCCCGGACCCTCTCCCCTCCCCCTGGGATACTCTCCCCTGCCCCCGCGACACTCTCCCCTCCCCCCGGGACACTCTGCCCTCCTCCCGGGACACTCTCCCCTCCCCCCGATACACTTTCGCCTCCCCCCGGGACAGTCTCCACTCCCCTCGGGACAGACTCCCCTCCTCTCGGGACACTCTCCCCTCCCCCCGGACACTCTCCCCTCCCCATTGGACACTCTCCCCTCCCCCTGGGACACTCTCCCCTCCCCCAGAGACACTCTCCTCTCCCCCCAAGACACTCTCCCCTCCCCCCGGGACACTCTCCCCTCCCCCCGGGATAATCTCCCCTCCCGCCAGGACACTCTCTCCTCCTCCCGGGATACTCTCCCCTCCCCCACGGGACACTCTCCCCTCCCCTCCCCCCGAGACACTCTCCCCTCCCCCCGGGACACTCTCCCGTCCCCTCCCCCCGGGAAACTCTCCCCTCACCCCGGGACACTCTCCCCTCCCCCCGGGACCCTCTCCCCTCCCCCTGGGATACTCTCCCCTGCCCCCGGGACACTCTCCCCTCCCCCCGGGACACTCTGCCCTCCTCCCGGGACACTCTCCCCTCCCCCCGATACACTCTCGCCTCCCCCCGGGACACTCTCCACTCCCCTCGGGACAGACTCCCCTCCTCTCGGGACACACTCCCCTCCCCCCGGACACTCTCCCCTCCCCCTAGGACACTCTCCCCTCCCCCTGGGCCACTCTCCCCTCCCCCAGAGACACTCTCCTCTCCCCCCAAGACACACTCCCCTCCCCCCGATACACTCTCGCCTCCCCCCGGGACACTCTCCCCTCCCCTCGGGACACTCTCCCCTCCTCTCGGGACACTCTCCCCTCCCCCCCGGACACTCTCCCCTCCCCCGAGGACACTCTCCCCTCCCCCTGGGACACTCTCCCCTCCCGCTGAGACACTCTCCCCTCCCCGCAAGACACTCTCCCCTCCCCCCGGGACACTCTCCCCTCCCCCCGGGATACTCTCCCCTCCCCCATGGGACACTCTCCCCTCCCCTCCCCACGAGACACTCTCCCCTTCCCCCGGGGCACTCTCCCGTCCCTCCCCCCGGGACACTCTCCCCTCACGCCGGGACACTCTCCTCTTCCCCAGGGACACTCTCCCCTCCCCCTGAGACACTCTCCCCCCCTCGGCGCACACTCCGCTCCGCTCGGGACACTCTCCCTTCCACCCGGGACACTCTCCCCTCCCCCCGGGACACTCTACCCTCCCCTCTCCTCGGGACACTCTCCCCTAACCCCCGAGACACTCTCCCCTTCCTGCGGGAAACATTCTCCCATCCCCCGGGACACTCTCCCCTCCCCCCAGGACACTCACCCCTACCCCCAGGACACTCCTCCCTCCCCCCGGGACACTCTCCCCTCCCCCCGGGACACTCTCCCCTCCCCCCGAGACACTCTCACCTTCCCTCCCCCCGGAACACACTCGCCTCCCCAAACCCCGGGACACTCTCCCCTCCCCTCCCTCCGAGACACTCTCCCCTCCCCTCCCCCCGAGACACTCTCCCCTCCCCCCGGGACACTCTCCCCTCACCCCGAGACACTCTCCCCTCCCCCGAGACTCTCTCCCCTCCCCCTGAGACACTCTCCGCTCCCCCGAGACACTCTCCCCTCCTCCAGAGTCACTCTCCCCTCCCCCCGAGACATTTTCCCCTCCCCCCGAGACACTCTCCCCGCCCCCCGGACACACTCCCCTCCCCCTGGGACACTCTCCCCTCCCCCTGGGACACTCTCCCCTCCCCCTGAGACTCTCCCCCCTCCCCCGGGACACTCTCCCCTCCCCCCGAGACACTCTGCCCTCCCCCCGAGACACTCTCCACTCCATCTGAGACACTCTCGCCTCCCCCTGAGACACCCTCCCCTCCCCCCGAGACACTCACCACTCCCCTCCCCCTGAGACAATCTCCCCTCCCCTCCCCCCGAGACATTCACCCCTCCCCCCGAGACACTCTCCCTTCCCCCCGGGATACACTCCCCACCCCCCGGGATACTCTCCCCTCCCCCCGTGACACTCTCCCCTCCTCCCGGGACACTCTCCTGTCCCCTCCACCCGGGACACTCTCCCCTCCCCCCGGGACACTCTCCCCTCCCCCCGGTACACACTCCCCTCCCCCTGAGACACTCTCCCCTCCCTCGGGACACACTCCGCTCCCCTCGGGACACTCTCCCTTCCCCCCGGGACACTCTCCCCTCCCCCCGCCACACTCTCCCCTCCCCTCTCCTCGGGACACTCTCCCCTCCCCCCGAGACACTCTCCCCTCCCCCGAGACTCTCTCCCCTCCCCCTGAGGCACTCTCCGCTCCCCCGAGACACTCTCCCCTCCCCCAGAGTCACTCTCTCCTCCCCCCGAGCCATTCTCCCCTCCCCCCGAGACACTCTCCCCGCCCCCCGGACACTCTCCCCTCCCCCTGGTACAATCTCCCCTCCCCCTGGGACACTCTCCCCTCCCCCTGAGACATTCTCCCCTCCCCCGGGACACTCTCCCCTCCGCCCGAGACACTCACCACTCCCCTCCCCCTGAGACACTCTCCCCACCCCTCCCCCCAAGACATTCTCCCCTCCCCCCGAGACACTCTCCCTTCCCCCCGGGACATTCTCCCCTCCCCCCGGGACACTCTCCCATACCCTCGTGACACTCTCCCCTCCTCCCGGGACACTCTCTCGTCCCCTCCCCCCGGAACACTCTCCCCTCCCCCCGGGACACTCTCCCCTCCCCTCCCGCCGGCACACTCTCCCCTCCCCCCGGGACACTCTCCCCTCCCCCCGAGACATTCTCCCCTCCCCCCGAGACTCTCTCCCTTCCCCGCGGGACACTCCCCCCGGGACACTCTCCCCTCCTCCCGGGACACTCTCCCCTCCCCCCGATACACTCTCGCCTCCCCCCGGGACACTCTCCCCTCCCCTCGGGACACTCTCCCCTCCTCTCGGGACACTCTCCCCTCCCCCCCGGACACTCTCCCTTCCCCCGAGACACTCTCCCTTTCCCCCGAAACTCCCACAGAGACACTCTCCCCTCCCCCCAAGACACTCTCCCCTCCCCCCGGGACACTCTCCCCTCCCCCCGGGAGACTCTCCCCTCCCGCCGGGACACTCTCCCCTCCCCCAGAGACACTCACCCCTCCCTCTGAGACATTCTCCCCTCCCCCCGAGACACTCTCCCCTTCCCCGGACACTCTCCCCTCCCCCTGGGACACTCTCCCCTCCCCCTGGGACACTCTCCCCTCCCCCTGAGACACTCTCCCCTCCCCCCGGGACACTCTCCCCTCCCCCCGGGACACTCTGCCATCCCCCCGAGACACTCCCCACTCCATCTGAGACACTCTCGCCTCCCCCTGAGACACCCTCCCCTCCCCCCGAGACACTCATCACTCCCCTCCCCCCGAGTCACTCTCTCCTCCCCCCGAGACATTCTCCCCTCCCCCCGAGACACTCTCCCTTCCCCCCGGGTCACTCTCCCCTCCCCCCGGGACACTCTCCCCTCCTCCCGGGACACTCTCCTCTCCCCCCGAGACATCTCGCCTCCCCCCGGGACACCCTCCCCTCCCCCGGGACACTCTCCCCTCCTCTCGGGACACTCTCCCCTCCCCCCCGGACCCTCTCCCCTCCCCCTGGGATACTCTCCCCTGCCCCCGCGACACTCTCCCCTCCCCCCGGGACACTCTTCCCTCCCCCCGATACACTTTCGCCTCCCCCCGGGACAGTCTCCACTCCCCTCGGGACAGACTCCCCTCCTCTCGGGACACTCTCCCCTCCCCCCGGACACTCTCCCCTCCCCATAGGACACTCTCCCCTCCCCCTGGGACACTCTCCCCTCCCCCAGAGACACTCTCCTCTCCCCCCAAGACACTCTCCCCTCCCCCCGGGACACTCTCCCCTCCCCCCCGGATAATCTCCCCTCCCGCCAGGACACTCTCTCCTCCTCCCGGGATACTCTCCCCTCCCCCACGGGGCACCCTCCCCTCCCCTCCCCCCGAGACACTCTCCCCTCCCCCCGGGACACTCTCCCGTCCCCTCCCCCCGGGAAACTCTCCCCTCACCCCGGGACACTCTCCCCTCCTCCCGGGACCCTCTCCCCTCCCCCTGGGATACTCTCCCCTGCCCCCGGGACACTCTCCCCTCCCCCCGGGACACTCTGCCCTCCTCCCGGGACACTCTCCCCTCCCCCCGATACACTCTCGCCTCCCCCCGGGACACTCTCCACTCCCCTCGGGACAGACTCCCCGCCTCTCGGGACAATCTCCCCTCCCCCCGGACACTCTCCCCTCCCCCTAGGACACTCTCCCCTCCCCTTGGGCCACTCTCCCCTCCCCCAGAGACACTCTCCTCTCCCCCCAAGACACACTCCCCTCCCCCCGATACACTCTCGCCTCCCCCCGGGACACTCTCCCCTCCCCTCGGGACACTCTCCCCTCCTCTCGGGACACTCTCCCCTCCCCCCCGGACACTCTCCCCTCCGCCGGAGACACTCTCCCTTCCCCCCGAAACTCCCCCCGAGACACTCTCCCCTCCCCGCAAGACACTCTCCCCTCCTCCCGGGACACTCTCCCCTCCCCCCGGGATACTCTCCCCTCCCCCATGGGACACTCTCCCCTCCCCTCCCCACGAGACACTCTCCCCTTCCCCCGGGGCACTCTCCCGTCCCTCCCCCCGGGACACTCTCCCCTCACGCCGGGACACTCTCCTCTTCCCCAGGGACACTCTCCCCTCCCCCTGAGACACTCTCCCCCCCTCGGCGCACACTCCGCTCCGCTCGGGACACTCTCCCTTCCACCCGGGACACTCTCCCCTCCCCCCGGGACACTCTCCCCTCCCCTCTCCTCGGGACACTCTCCCCTAACCCCCGAGACACTCTCCACTTCCCCCGGGAAACACTCTCCCATCCCCCGGGACACTCTCCCCTCCCCCCGGGACACTCACCCCTACCCCCAGGACACTCCTCCCTCCCCCCGGGACACTCTCCCCTCCCCCCGGGACACTCTCCCCTCCCCCCGAGACACTCTCCCCTTCCCTCCCCCCGGAACACACTCGCCTCCCCAAACCCCGGGACACACTCCCCTCTCCTCCCCCCGAGACACTCTCCCCTCCCCTCCCTCCGAGACACTCTCCCCTCCCCTCCCCCCGAGACCCTCTCCCCTCCCCCCGGGACACTCTCCCCTCCCCCCGAGACTCTCTCCCCTCCCCCTGAGACACTCTCCGCTCCCCCGAGACACTCTCCCCTCCTCCAGAGTCACTCTCCCCTCCCCCCGAGACATTCTCCCCTCCCCCCGAGACACTCTCCCTTCCCCCCGGGACACACTCCCCTCCCCCCGGGATACTCTCCCCTCCCCCCGTGACACTCTCCCATCCTCCCGGGACACTCTCCCGTCCCCTCCCCCCGGGACACTCTCCCCTCCCCCGGGGACACTCTCCCCTCCCCCCGGGACACTCTCCCCTCCCCCTGAGACACTCTCCCCTCCCCTCGGGACACACTCCGCTCCCCTCGGGACACTCTCCCTTCCCCCCGGGACACTCTCCCCTCCCCCCGGGATACTCTCCCCTCCCCTCTCCTCGGGACACTCTCCCCTCCCCCCGAGACACTCTCCCCTCCCCCCGAGCCATTCTCCCCTCCCCCCGAGACACTCTCCCCGCCCCCCGGACACTCTCCCCTCCCCCTGGGACAATCTCACCTCCCCCTGGGACACTCTCCCCTCCCCCTGAGACACTCTCCCCTCCCCCGGGACACTCTCCCCTCCGCCCGAGACACTCTGCCCTCTCCCCGAGACACTCACCACTCCCCTCCCCCTGAGACACTCTCCCCTCCCCTCCCCCCAAGACACACTCCCCTCCCCCCGATACACTCTCGCCTCCCCCCGGGACACTCTCCCCTCCCCTCGGGACACTCTCCCCTCCTCTCGGGACACTCTCCCCTCCCCCCCGGACACTCTCCCCTCCGCCGGAGACACTCTCCCTTCCCCCCGAAACTCCCCCCGAGACACTCTCCCCTCCCCGCAAGACACTCTCCCCTCCCCCCGGGACACTCTCCCCTCCCCCCGGGATACTCTCCCCTCCCCCATGGGACACTCTCCCCTCCCCTCCCCACGAGACACTCTCCCCTTCCCCCGGGGCACTCTCCCGTCCCTCCCCCCGGGACACTCTCCCCTCACGCCGGGACACTCTCCTCTTCCCCAGGGACACTCTCCCCTCCCCCTGAGACACTCTCCCCCCCTCGGCGCACACTCCGCTCCGCTCGGGACACTCTCCCTTCCACCCGGGACACTCTCCCCTCCCCCCGGGACACTCTCCCCTCCCCTCTCCTCGGGACACTCTCCCTAACCCCCGAGACACTCTCCACTTCCCCCGGGAAACACTCTCCCATCCCCCGGGACACTCTCCCCTCCCCCCGGGACACTCACCCCTACCCCCAGGACACTCCTCCCTCCCCCCGGGACACTCTCCCCTCCCCCCGGGACACTCTCCCCTCCCCCCGAGACACTCTCCCCTTCCCTCCCCCCGGAACACACTCGCCTCCCCAAACCCCGGGACACACTCCCCTCTCCTCCCCCCGAGACACTCTCCCCTCCCCTCCCTCCGAGACACTCTCCCCTCCCCTCCCCCCGAGACCCTCTCCCCTCCCCCCGGGACACTCTCCCCTCCCCCCGAGACTCTCTCCCCTCCCCCTGAGACACTCTCCGCTCCCCCGAGACACTCTCCCCTCCTCCAGAGTCACTCTCCCCTCCCCCCGAGACATTCTCCCCTCCCCCCGAGACACTCTCCCTTCCCCCCGGGACACACTCCCCTCCCCCCGGGATACTCTCCCCTCCCCCCGTGACACTCTCCCCTCCTCCCGGGACACTCTCCCGTCCCCTCCCCCCGGGACACTCTCCCCTCCCCCGGGGACACTCTCCCCTCCCCCCGGGACACTCTCCCCTCCCCCTGAGACACTCTCCCCTCCCCTCGGGACACACTCCGCTCCCCTCGGGACACTCTCCCTTCCCCCCGGGACACTCTCCCCTCCCCCCGGGATACTCTCCCCTCCCCTCTCCTCGGGACACTCTCCCCTCCCCCCGAGACACTCTCCCCTCCCCCCGAGCCATTCTCCCCTCCCCCCGAGACACTCTCCCCGCCCCCCGGACACTCTCCCCTCCCCCTGGGACAATCTCACCTCCCCCTGGGACACTCTCCCCTCCCCCTGAGACACTCTCCCCTCCCCCGGGACACTCTCCCCTCCGCCCGAGACACTCTGCCCTCTCCCCGAGACACTCACCACTCCCCTCCCCCTGAGACACTCTCCCCTCCCCTCCCCCCAAGACATTCTCCCCTCCCCCCGAGACACTCACCCTTCCCCCCGGGACACTCTCCCCTCCCCCCGGGAGACTCTCCCATCCCCCCGTGACACTCTCCCCTCCTCCCGGGACACTCTCTCCTCCCCTTCCCCCCGGGACACTCTACCCCCCCCCCCGGGACACTCTCCCCTCCCCTCCCGCCGGCACACTCTCCCCTCCCCCCGGGACACTCTCCCCTCCTCCCGGGACACACTCCCCTCCCCCCGATACACTCTCGCCTCCCCCCGGGACACTCTCCCCTCCCCCCGAGACACTCTCCCTTCCCCCCGAAACTCCCCCCGAGACACTCTCCCCGCCCCCCGGGACACTCTCCCCTCCCCCCGGGATACTCTCCCCTCCCGCCGGGACACTCTCTCCTCCCCCCGGGATATTCTGCCCTCCCCCACGGGACACTCTCCCCTCCCCTCCCCCCGATACACTCTCCCCTTCCCCCGGGACACTCTCCCGTCCCCTCCCCCCGGGACACTCTCCCCTCACGCCGGGACACTCTCCCCTCCCCCAGGGACACTCTCCCCTCCCCCTGAGACACTCTCCCCCCGTCGGCACACACTCCGCTCCGCTCGGGACACTCTCCCTTCCACCCGGGACACTCTCCCCTCCCCCCGGGACACTCTCCCCTCCCCTCTCCTCGGGACAATCTCCCCTAACCCCCGAGACACTCTCCCCTTCCCCCGGGAAACACTCTCCCATCCCCCGGGACACTCTCCCCTCCCACCGGGACACTCACCCCTATCCCCAGGACACTCCCTCCTCCCCCCGGGACACTCTCCCCTTCCCCCGGGACACTCTCCCCTTCCCTCCCCCCGGAACACACTCGCCTCCCCAAACCCCGGGACACACTCCCCTCTCCTCCCCCCGAGACACTCTCCACACCCCTCCCCCCGAGACACTCTCCCCTCCCCTCCCTCCGAGACACTCTCCCCTCCCCTCCCCCCGAGACACTCTCCCCTCCCCCCGGGACACTCTCCCCTCCCCCCGAGACACTCTCCACTCCCCCGAGACTCTCTCCCCTCCCCCTGAGACACTCTCCGCTCCCCCGAGACACTCTCCCCTCCTCCAGAGTCACTCTCCCCTCCCCCCGAGTCATTCTCCCCTCCCCCCGTGACACTCTCCCCGCCACCCGGACACACTCCCCTCCCCCTGGGACACTCTCCCCTCCCCCTGGGACACTCTCCCCTCCTCCAGAGTCACTCTCCCCTCCCCCCGAGACATTCTCCCCTCCCCCCGAGACACTCTCCCTTCCCCCCGGGACACACTCCCCCCCCCCGGGATACTCTCCCCTCCCCCCGTGACACTCTCCCCTCCTCCCGGGACACTCTCCCGTCCCCTCCCCCCGGGACACTCTCCCCTCCCCCCGGGACACTCTCCCCTCCCCCCGGGACACTCTCTCCTCCCCCTGAGACACTCTCCCCTCCCCCCGGGACACTCTCCCCTCCCCCCGGGATACTCTCCCCTCCCCTCTCCTCGGGACACTCTCCCCTCCCCCCGAGACTCTCTCCCCTCCCCCTGAGACACTCTCCGCTCCCCCGAGACACTCTCCCATCCCCCAGAGTCACTCTCCCCTCCCCCCGAGCCATTCTCCCCTCCCCCTGAGACACTCTCCCCGCCCCCCGGACACTCTCCCCTCCCCCTGGGACAATCTCCCCTCCCCCTGGGACACTCTCCCCTCCACCTGAGACACTCTCCCCTCACCCGGGACACTCTCCCCTCCGCCCGAGACACTCTGCCCTCCCCCCGATACACTCACCACTCCCCTCCCCCTGAGACACTCTCCCCTCCCCTCCCCCCAAGACATTCTCCCCTCCCCCCGAGACACTCACCCTTCCCCCCGGGACACTCTCCCCTCCCCCCGGGACACTCTCCCATCCCCCCGTGACACTCTCCCCTCCTCCCGGGACACTCTCTCGTCCCCTCCCCCCGGGACACTCTCCCCTCCCCCCGGGACACTCTCCCCTCCCCTCCCGCCGGCACACTCTCCCCTCCCCCCGGGACACTCTCCCCTCCCGCCGAGACATTCTCTCCTCCCCCCGAGACACTCTCCCTTCCCCGCGGGATACTCTCCCCTCCCCCCGGGACACTCTCCCCTCCTCCTGGGACACTCTCCCCTCCCCCCGATACACTCTCGCCTCCCCCCGGGACACTCTCCCCTCCCCTCGGGACACTCTCCCCTCCTCTCGGGACACTCTCCCCTCCCTCCCGGTCACTCTCCCTTCCCCCCGAGACACTCTCCCTTCCCCCCGAAACTCCCACAGAGACACTCACCCCTCCCCCCAAGACACTCTCCCCTCCCCCCGGGACACTCTCCCCTCCCCCGGGACACTCTCCCCTCCCCCCGGGACACTCTCTCCTCCCCCTGAGACACTCTCCCCTCCCCCCGGGACACTCTCCCCTCCCCCCGGGATACTCTCCCCTCCCCTCTCCTCGGGACACTCTCCCCTCCCCCCGAGACTCTCTCCCCTCCCCCTGAGACACTCTCCGCTCCCCCGAGACACTCTCCCATCCCCCAGAGTCACTCTCCCCTCCCCCCGAGGCATTCTCCCCTCCCCCTGAGACACTCTCCCCGCCCCCCGGACACTCTCCCCTCCCCCTGGGACAATCTCCCCTCCCCCTGGGACACTCTCCCCTCCACCTGAGACACTCTCCCCTCACCCGGGACACTCTCCCCTCCGCCCGAGACACTCTGCCCTCGACCCGAGACACTCACCACTCCCCTCCCCCTGAGACACTCTCCCCTCCCCTCCCCCCAAGACATTCTCCCCTCCCCCCGAGACACTCACCCTTCCCCCCGGGACACTCTCCCCTCCCCCCGGGACACTCTCCCATCCCCCCGTGACACTCTCCCCTCCTCCCGGGACACTCTCTCGTCCCCTCCCCCCGGGACACTCTCCCCTCCCCCCGGGACACTCTCCCCTCCCCTCCCGCCGGCACACTCTCCCCTCCCCCCGGGACACTCTCCCCTCCCGCCGAGACATTCTCTCCTCCCCCCGAGACACTCTCCCTTCCCCGCGGGATACTCTCCCCTCCCCCCGGGACACTCTCCCCTCCTCCTGGGACACTCTCCCCTCCCCCCGATACACTCTCGCCTCCCCCCGGGACACTCTCCCCTCCCCTCGGGACACTCTCCCCTCCTCTCGGGACACTCTCCCCTCCCTCCCGGTCACTCTCCCTTCCCCCCGAGACACTCTCCCTTCCCCCCGAAACTCCCACAGAGACACTCACCCCTCCCCCCAAGACACTCTCCCCTCTCCCCGGGACACTCTCCCCTCCCCCCGGGAGACTCTCCCCTCCCGCCGGGACACTCTCCCCTCCCCCCGGGACACTCTCCCCTCCCCCCGAGACACTCTCCCCTCCCCCCGAGACACTCTCCCCTCCCCCGAGACTCTCTCCCCTCCCCCTGAGACACTCTCCGCTCCCCCGAGACACTCTCCCCTCCCCCAGAGACACTCTCCCCTCCCTCTGAGACATTCTCCCCTCCCCCCGAGACATTCTCCCCTTCCCCGGACACTCTCCCCTCCCCCTGGGACACTCTCCCCTCCCCCTGGGACACTCTCCCCTCCCCCTGAGACACTCTCCCCTCCCCCCGGGACACTCTCCCCTCCCCCCGAGACACTCTGCCATCCCCCCGAGACACTCCCCACTCCATCTGAGACACTCTCGCCTCCCCCTGAGACACCCTCCCCTCCCCCCGAGACACTCATCACTCCCCTCCCCCCGAGTCACTCTCCCCTCCCCTCCCCCCGAGACATTCTCCCATCCACCCGAGACACTCTCCCTCCCCCCCGGACCCTCTCCCCTCACCCTGGGATACTCTCCCCTGCCCCCGGGACACTCTCCCCTCGCCCCGGGACACTCTGCCCTCCTCCCGGGACACTCTCCCCTCCCCCCGAGACACTCTGCCCTCCCCCCGAGACACTCTCCACTCCATCTTAGACACTCTCGCCTCCCCCTGAGACACCCTCCCCTCCCCCCGAGACACTCACCACTCCCCTCCCCCTGAGACAATCTCCCCTCCCCTCCCCCCGAGACATTCTCCCCTCCCCCCGAGACACTCTCCCTTCCCCCCGGGACACACTCCCCTCCCCCCGGGATACTCTCCCCTCCCCCCGTGACACTCTCCCCTCCTCCCGGTACACTCTCCCGTCCCCTCCCCCCGGGACACTCTCCCCTCCCCCCGGGACACTCTCCCCTCCCCCCGGGACACTCTCCCCTCCCCCTGAGGCACTCTCCCATCCCCTCGGGACACACTCCGCTCCCCTCGGGACACTCTCCCTTCCCCCCGGGACACTCTCCGCTCCCCCCGCCACACTCTCCCCTCCCCACTCCTCGGGACACTCTCCCCTCCCCCCGAGACACTCTCCCCTCCCCCAGAGTCACTCTCCCCTCCCCCCGAGCCATTCTCCCCTCCCCCCGAGACACTCTCCCCGCCCCCCAGACACTCTCCCCTCCCCCTGGGACAATCTCCCCTCCCCCTGGGACACTCTCCCCTCCCCCTGAGACACTCTCCCCTCCCCCGGGACACTCTCCCCTCCGCCCGAGACACTCTGCCCTCCCCCCGAGACACTCACCACTCCCCTCCCCCTGAGACACTCTCCCCACCCCTCCCCCCAAGACATTCTCCCCTCCCCAAGAGACACTCTCCCTTCCCCCCGGGACACTCTCCCCTCCCCCCGGGACACTCTCCCATCCCCTCGTGACACACTCCCCTCCTCCCGGGACACTCTCTCGTCCCCTCCCCCCGGGACACTCTCCCCTCCCCCCGGGACACTCTCCCCTCCCCTCCCGCCGGCACACTCTCACCTCCCCCCGAGACATTCTCCCCTCCCCCCGAGACACTCTCCCTTCCCCGCGGGACACTCCCCCCTCCCCCCGGGACACTCTCACCTCCCCCCGATACACTCTCCCCTCCCCCCGGGACACTCTCCCCTCCCCTCGGGACACTCTCCCCTTCTCTCGGGACACTCTCCCCTCCCCCCCGGACACTCTCCCTTCCCCCCGAGACACTCTCCCTTCCCCCCGAAACTCCCACAGAGACACTCTCCCCTCCCCCCAAGACACTCTCCTCTCCCCCCGGGACACTCTCCCCTCCCCCCCGGGAGACTCTCCCCTCCCCCTGGGACACTCGCCCCTCCCCCTGGGACACTCTCCCCTCCCCCTGAGACACACTCCCCTCCCCCCGGGACACTCTCCCCTCCTCCCGAGACACTCTGCCATCCCCCCGAGACACTCCCCACTCCATCTGAGACACTCTCGCCTCCCCCTGAGACACCCTCCCCTCCCCCCGAGACACTCATCACTCCCCTCCCCCCGAGTCACTCTCCCCTCCCCTCCCCCCGAGACATTCTCCCCTCCCCTCCCCCCGAGACATTCTCCCCTCCCCCCGAGAAACTCTCCCTTCCCCCCGGGACACTCTCCCCTCCCCCTGAGACACTCTCCCCTCCCGTCGGGACACACTCCGCTCCCCTCGGGACACTCTCCCTTCCCCCCGGGACACTCTCCCCTCCCCCGGGACACTCTCACCTCCACTCGTGACACTCTCCCCTCCCCCCCCGGACCCTCTCCCCTCCCCCTGGGATACTCTCCCCTGCCCCCGGGACACTCTCCCCTCCCCCCGGGACACTCTGCCCTCCTCCCGGGACACTCTCCCCTTCCCCCGATACACTCTCGCCTCCCCCCGGGACAGTCTCCACTCCCCTCGGGACAGACTCCCCTCCTCTCGGGACACTCTCCCCTCCCCCCGGACACTCTCCCCTCCCACTAGGACACCCTCCCCTCCACCTGGAACACACTCCCCTCCCCCAGAGACACTCTCCTCTCCCCCCAAGACACTCTCCCCTCCCCCCGGGACACTCTCCCCTCCCCCCGGGATACTCTCCCCTCCCGCCGGGACACTCTCTCCTCCTCCCGGGATACTCTCCCCTCCCCCACGGGATACTCTCCCCTCCCCTCCCCCCGAGACACTCTCCCCTCCCCCCGGGACACTCTCCCGTCCCCTCCCCCCGGGAAACTCTCCCCTCACCCCGGGACACTCTCCCCTCCCACCGGGACCCTCTCCCCTCCCCCTGGGATACTCTCCCCTGCCCCCGGGACACACTCCCCTCCCCCCGGGACACTCTGCCCTCCTCCCGGGACACTCTCCCCTCCCCCCGATACACTCTCGCCTCCCCCCGGGACACTCTCCACTCCCCTCGGGACAGACTCCCCTCCTCTCGGGACACTCTCCCCTCCCCCCGGACACTCTCTCCTCCCCCCGATACACTCTCGCCTCGCCCCGGGACACTCTCCCCTCCCCTCGGGACACTCTCCCCTCCGCTCGGGACACTCTCCCCTCCCCCCCGGACACTCTCCCCTCCCCCTAGGACACTCTCCCATCCCCTCGTGACACACTCCCCTCCTCCCGGGACACTCTCTCGTCCCCTCCCCCCGGGACACTCTCCCCTCCCCCCGGGACACTCTCCCCTCCCCTCCCGCCGGCACACTCTCACCTCCCCCCGAGACATTCTCCCCTCCCCCCGAGACACTCTCCCTTCCCCGCGGGACACTCCCCCCTCCCCCCGGGACACTCTCACCTCCCCCCGATACTCTCTCCCCTCCCCCCGGGACACTCTCCCCTCCCCTCGGGACACTCTCCCCTCCTCTCGGGACACTCTCCCCTCCCCCCCGGACACTCTCCCTTCCCCCCGAGACACTCTCCCTTCCCCCCGAAACTCCCACAGAGACACTCTCCCCTCCCCCCAAGACACTCTCCTCTCCCCCCGGGACACTCTCCCCTCCCCCCCGGGATACTCTCCCCTCCCCCTGGGACACTCGCCCCTCCCCCTGGGACACTCTCCCCTCCCCCTGAGACACACTCCCCTCCCCCCGGGACACTCTCCCCTCCTCCCGAGACACTCTGCCATCCCCCCGAGACACTCCCCACTCCATCTGAGACACTCTCGCCTCCCCCTGAGACACCCTCCCCTCCCCCCGAGACACTCATCACTCCCCTCCCCCCGAGTCACTCTCCCCTCCCCTCCCCCCGAGACATTCTCCCCTCCCCCCGAGAAACTCTCCCTTCCCCCCGGGACACTCTCCCCTTCCCCTGAGACACTCTCCCCTCCCGTCGGGACACACTCCGCTCCCCTCGGGACACACTCCCTTCCCCCCGGGACACTCTCCCCTCCCCCGGGACACTCTCACCTCCACTCGGGACACTCTCCCCTCCCCCCCCGGACCATCTCCCCTCCCCCTGGGATACTCTCCCCTGCCCCCGGGACACTCTCCCCTCCCCCCGGGACACTCTGCCCTCCTCCCGGGACACTCTCCCCTTCCCCCGATACACTCTCGCCTCCCCCCGGGACAGTCTCCACTCCCCTCGGGACAGACTCCCCTCCTCTCGGGACACTCTCCCCTCCCCCCGGACACTCTCCCCTCCCACTAGGACACCCTCCCCTCCACCTGGAACACACTCCCCTCCCCCAGAAACACTCTCCTCTCCCCCCAAAACTCTCTCCCCTCCCCCCGGGACACTCCCCCCTCCCCCCGGGATACTCTCCCCTCCCGCCGGGACACTCTCTCCTCCTCCCGGGATACTCTCCCCTCCCCCACGGGATACTCTCCCCTACCCTCCCCCCGAGACACTCTCCCCTCCCCCCGGGACACTCTCCCGTCCCCTCCCCCCGGGAAACTCTCCCCTCACCCCGGGACACTCTCCCCTCCCACCGGGACCCTCTCCCCTCCCCCTGGGATACTCTCCCCTGCCCCCGGGACACACTCCCCTCCCCCCGGGACACTCTGCCCTCCTCCCGGGAAACTCTCCCCTCCCCCCGATACACTCTCGCCTCCCCCTGGGACACTCTCCACTCCCCTCGGGACAGACTCCCCTCCTCTCGGGACACTCTCCCCTCCCCCCGGACACTCTCCCCTCCCCCCGATACACTCTCGCCTCCCCCCGGGACACTCTCCCCTCCCCTCGGGACACTCTCCCCTCCGCTCGGGACACTCTCCCCTCCCCCCCGGACACTCTCCCCTCCCCCTAGGACACTCTCCCCTCCCCCTTGGACACTCTCCCCTCCCGCTGAGACACTCTCCCCTCCACCCAGGACACTCACCCCTCCCCCCGAGACACTCTCCCTTCCCCCCGAAACTCCCCCCGAGACACTCTCCCCTCCCCGCAAGACACTCTCCCCTCCCGCCGGGACACTCTCTCCTCCCCCCGGGATATTCTGCCCTCCCCCAAGGGACACTCTCCCCTCACGCCGGGACACTCTCCCCTCCCCCAGGGACACTCTCCACTCCCCCTGAGACACTCTCCCCACCTCGGCACACACTCCGCTCCGCTCGGGACACTCTCCCTTCCACCCGGGACACTCTCCCCTCCCCCCGGGACACTCTCCCCTCCCCTCTCCTCGGGACACTCTCCCCTAACCCCCGAGACACTCTCCCCTTCCCCCGGGAAACACTCTACCCTCCCCCGGGACACTCTCCCCTCCCCCCGGGACACTCACCCCTACCCCCAGGACACTCCCCCCTCCCCCCGGGACACTCTCCCCTCCCCCCGGGACACTCTCCCCTCCCCCCGAGACACTCTCCCCTTCCCTCCCCCCGGAACACACTCGCCTCCCCAAACCCCGGGACACACTCAACTCCCCTCCCCCCGGGGCACTCTCCCCTCCCCTCCCCCCGGGACACTCTCCCCACTCCTCCCCCCGAGACACTCTCCACACCCCTCCACCCGAGACACTCTCCCCTCCCCTCCCTCCGAGACACTCTCCCCTCCCTTCCCCCCGAGACACTCTCCCCTCCCCCCGGGACACTCTCCCCTCCCCCCGAGACACTCTCCCCTCCCCCGAGAAACTCTCCCCTCCCCCTGAGACACTCTCCGCTCCCCCGAGACATTCTCCCCTCCTCCAGAGTCATTCTCCCCTCCCCCCGAGACATTCTCCCCTTCCCCCGAGACACTCTCCCTGCCCCCCGGACACACTCCCATCCCCCTGGGACACTCTCCCCTCCCCCTGGGACAGTCTCCCCTCCCCCTGAGACACTCTCCCCTCCCCCGGGACACTCTCGCCTCCCCCTGAGACATCCTCCCCTCCCCCCGAGACACTCACCACTCCCCTCCCCCTGAGACAATCTCCCCTCCCCTCCCCCCGAGACATTCTCCCCTCCCCTCGAGACACTCTCCCTTCCCCCCGGGACACACTCCCCTCCCCCCGGGATACTCTCCCCTCCACCCGTGACACTCTCCCCTCCTCCCGGGACACTCTCCCGTCCCCTCCCCCCGGGACACTCTCCCCTCCCCCCAGGACACTCTCCCCTCCACCTGAGACACTCTCCCCTCCCCTCGGGACACACTCCGCTCCCCTCGGGACACTCTCCCTTCCCCCGGGACACTCTCCCCTCCCCCCGGGACACGCTACCCTCCCCTCTCCTCGGGACACTCTCCCCTCCCCCTGAGACACTCTCCGCTCCCCCGAGACACTCTCCCCTCCCCCAGAGTCACTCTCCCCTCCCCCCGAGCCATTCTCCCCTCCCCCCGAGACACTCTCCCCGCCCCGCGGACACTCTCCCCTCCCCCTGGGACACTCTCCCTTCCCCCGGGACACTCTCCCCTCCGCCAGAGATACTCTCCCTTCCCCCGGGACACTCTCCCCTCCGCCAGAGATACTCTGCCCTCCCCACGAGACACTCACCACTCCCCTCCCCCTGAGACACTCTCCCCTCCCCTCCCCCCAAGATATTCTCCCCTCCCCCCGAGACACTCACCCTTCCCCCCGGGACACTCTCTCGTCCCCTCCCCCCGGGACACTCTCCCTTCCCCCCGTGACACTCTCCCCTCCTCCCGGGACACTCTCTCGTCCCCTCCCCCCGGGACACTCTCCCCTCCCCCCGGGACACTCTCCCCTCCCCTCCCCCCGGGACACTCTCCCCTCCCCCCGGGACACTCTCCCCTCCCCCCGGGACACTCTCCCCTCCCCTCCCCCCGGGACACTCTCCCCTCCCCCCGGGACACTCTCCCCTCCCCCCGGGACACTCTCCCCTCCCCCCGATACATTCTCCCCTCCCCCCGAGACACTCTCCCTTCCCCGCGGGACACTCTCCCTTCCCCCCGATACATTCTCCCCTCCCCCCGGGACACTCTCCCCTCCCCCCGATACACTCTCGCCTCCCCCCGGGACACTCTCCCCTCCCCTCGGGACACTCTCCCCTCCTCTCGGGACACTCTCCCCTCCCCCCCGGACACTCTCCCTTCCCCCCGAGACACTCTCCCTTCCCCCCGGGACACTCTCCCCTCCCCCCGGGACACTCTCCCCTCATCCCGGGACACTCTCCTCTCCCCCCGAGACATTCTCGCCTCCCCCCGGGACACTGTCCCCTCCCCCGGGACACTCTCCCCTCCTCTCGGTACACTCTCCCCTCCCCACCGGACCCTCTCCCCTCCCCCTGGGATACACTCCCCTGCCCCCGGGACACTCTCCCCTCCCCCCGGGACACTCTGCCCTCCTCCCGGGACACTCTCCCCTCCCCCCGATACACTCTCGCCTCCCCCCGGGACACTCTCCACTCCCCTCGGGACAGACTCCCCTCCTCTCGGGACACTCTCCCCTCCCCCCGGACACTCTCCCCTCCCCCTAGGACACTCTCCCCTCCCCCTGGGACACTCTCCCCTCCCCCAGAGACACTCTCCTCTCCCCCCAAGACACTCTCCCCTCCCCCCGGGACACTCTCCCCTCCCCCCGGGATACTCTCCCCTCCCACCGGGACACTCTCTCCTCCTCCCGGGATACTCTCCCCTCCCCCACGGGACACTCTCCCCTCCCCTCCCCCCGAGACACTCTCCCCTCCCCCCGGGACAATCTCCCGTCCCCTCCCCCCGGGACACTCTCCCCTCCCCCCGGGACACTCTGCCCTCCCCTACCCTCGGGACACTCTCACCTCCCCCCGGGACACTCACCCCTCCCCCCGGGACACTCACCCCTCCCCCGGGGACACTCTCCCCTCCCCCCGGGACACTCTCCCCTCCCCCCGAGACACTCTCCCTCTCCCCCCGGGAAACTCTCCCCTCCCCTCCCCCTGGGAAACTCTCCCCTCCCCTCCCCTCGGGACACTCTCCCCTTCCCTCCCACCGGAACACACACGCCTCCCCAACCCCCGGGACACAATCCCCTCCCCTCCCCCCGGGACACTCACCCCTCCCCCTAGGACACTCTCCCCTCCCCCTGGGACACTCTCCCCTCCCCCTGAGACACTCTCCCCTCCCTCCGGGACACTCTCCCCTCCCTCTGAGACACTCTCCCCTCCCCTCCCCCCGGGACACTCTCCCATCCCCCCGTGACACTCTCTTCTCCTCCCGGGACACTCTCCCCTCCACTCCCCCCGGGACACTCTCCCCTCCCCCCGGGACACTCTCCCCTCCCCTCCCCCCGGGACACTCTTCCCTACCCCCGGGACACTCTCCCCTCCCACCGAGACATTCTCCCCTCCCCCCGAGACGCTCTCCCTTCCCCGCGGGACACTCTCCCCTCCCCCCGGGAAACTCTCCCCTCCTGCCGGGACACTCTCCCCTCCCCCCGATACACTCTCGCCTCCCCCCGGGACACTCTCCCCTCCCCTCGGGACACTCTCCCCTCCTCTCGGGACACTATCCCCTCCCCCCCGGACACTCTCCCCTCCCCCTAGGACACTCTCCCCTCCCCCTGGGACACTCTCCCCCTCCCCATAAGACACTCTCCCCTCCCCCCAGGACACTCTCCCCTCCCCCCGAGACACTCTCCCTTCCCCCCGAAACTCCCCCCGAGACACTCTCCCCTCCCCGCAAGACACTCTCCCCTCCCCCCGGGACACTCTCCCCTCCCCCCGGGATACTCTCCCCTCCCGCCGGGACACTCTCTCCTCCCCCCGGGATACTCTCACCTCCCCCACGGGACACTCTCCCCTCCCCTCCCCCCGAGACACTCTCCCCTTCCCCCGGGACACTCTCCCGTCCCCTCCCCCCAGGACACTCTCCCCTCCCGCCGGGACACTCTCCCCTCCCCCAGGGACACTCTCCCCACCCCCTGAGACACTCTCCCCCCCTTCGCGACACACTCCGCTCCGCTCGGGACACTCTCCCTTCCACCCAGGACACTCTCCCCTCCCCCCGGGACACTCTCCCCTCCCCTCTCCTCGGGACACTCTCCCCTCCCCCCCGAGACACTCTCCCCTTCCCCCGGGAAACACTCTCCCCTCCCCCGGGACACTCTCCCCTCCCCCCGGGACACTCTCCCCTCCCCCTGGGAAACTCTCCACTCCCCTCGGGACATTCTCCCCTCTTCTCCCCCTGGGAAACTCTCCACTCCCCTCGGGACACTCTCCCCTCCCCTCCCCGCGGAAGACACTGGCCTCCCCAACCCCCGGAACACTCTCCCCTCCCCTCCCCCCGGGACACTCTCCCCTCCCCTCCCCCCGGGACACTCCCCCCTCCCCTCCCCCCGAGACACTCTCCACTCCCCTCCATCCGAGACACTCTCCCCTCCCCTCCCCCCGAGACACTCTCCCCTCCTCTCCCTCCGAGACACTCTCCACTCCCCCCGAGACACTCTCCCCTCCCCCCGAGACACTCTCCCCTCCCCCGAGACTCTCTCCCCTCCCCCTGAGACACTCTCCGCACCCCCGAGACACTCTCCCCTCCCCCAGATACACTCTCCCCTCCCCACGAGACATTCTCCCCTCCCCGCGAGACACTCTCCCCGCCACCCGGACACTATCCCCTCCCCCCGGGACACTCTAACCTCCCCCCGAGACTCTCTCCCCTCCTCCCGGGAAAAACTCTCCCCTACCCCCGCGACAATCTCCCCTCACCCCGGGACACCCTCCCCTCCCCCCGAGACACTCTCCCCTCCCCCCGGGAAACTCTAACCTCCCCCCGGGACACTCTCCCCTCCCCCCGGGACACTCTCCCCTCCCCCTGAGACACTCTGCCCTCCCCCCGGGACACTCTCCCCTCCCCCCGAGACACTCTGCCCTCCCCCCGAGACACTCTTCCCTCCCCCCGAGACACTATCCCCTCCCCTGGAGACACTCTCCCCTCCATCTGAGACACTCTCGCCTCCCCCTGAGACACCCTCCCCTCCCCCCGAGACACTCACCACTCCCCTCCCCACGAGACACTCTCCCCTCCCCTCCCCCCGAGACATTCTCCCCTTCCCCCGAGACACTCTCCCTTCCCCCCGTAACACACTCCCCTCCTCCCGGGACACTCTCCTCTCCCCCCGAGACACTCTCGCCTCCCCCCGGGACACTCTCACCTCCCCTCGAGACACTCTCCCCTCCTCTCGGGACACTCTCCCCTCCCCCTGAGACACTCTCCCCTCCCCCCAAGACACTATCCCCTCCCACCGGGACACTCTCCCCTCCCCCCGGAATACTATCCCCTCCCCCCGGGACACTCTCCCCTCCCCCCGGGACACACTCCCATCGCCCCGTAACACACTCCCCTCCTCCCGTGACACTCTCCTCTCCCCCCGAGACACTCTCGCCTACCCCCGGGACACTCTCCCCTCCCCTCGAGAAACTCTCCCCTCCCCTTTGGACACTCTCCGCTCCCCCCGGGACACTCTCCGTTCCCCCCGGGACACTCTCCCCTCCCCTCAGGACACTCTCCCCTCCCCCCGGGACACTCTCCTCTCCCCCCGAGACACTCTCCCCTCCCACGAGACACTCTCCCCTCCCTCCGGGACACTCTCCCCTCCCCACCGGGACAATCTCCCTTCCCCACCCCCCGGGACAATCTCTCCTCCCCACGGGACACACTCTCCTCCCCTCGGGACACTCTCCCCTCCCCCGGTACACTCTCCCCTCCCCCTGAGACACACTCCCCTCCCCTCGGTTCACTCTCCTCTCCCCCCGAGACACTCTCTCCTCCCCTCGAGAAACTCTCCCCTCCCCTCTGGACACTCTCCGCTCCCCCCGGGACACTCTCCCTTCCCCCCGGGACACTCTACACTCCCCTCAGGACACTCTCCCCTCCCCGCGGGACACTCTCCCCTCCCCTCTCCGCGGGCCACTCTCCCCTCCCCGCCGACACACTCTCCCCACCCCCGGGTCACTCTCCGCTCCTCCCCGGACTCACTCCCCTCCCCCCGAGACACTCTCCCCTCCCCCAGAGACACTCTCCCCTCCCCCAGAGACACACTAACCTCCCCCCGAGACATTCTCCCCTCCCCCGAGACTTTCTCCCCGCCCCCCGGACACTCTCCCCTCCCCCTGGGACACTCTCCCCTCCCCCAGAGACACTCTCCCCTCCCCCCGGGACACTCTCCCCTCCCCCAGAGACACTCTCGCCTCTCCCTGAGACACCCTCCCCTCCCCCCGAGACACTCACCACTCCCCTTCCCCCGAGACACTCTCCCCTCCCCTCCCCCCGAGACATTCTCCCCTCCCCCCGAGACACTCTCCCTTCCCCCCGGGACACTCTCCCCTGCACCGGGACACTCTCCCATCCTCTCGGGACACTTTTCCCTCCCCCCGGACACTCTCCCCTCCCCCTGGGACATTCTCCCCTCCCCCTGGGACTCTCTCCCCTCCCCCTGAGACACTCTCCCCTCCCCACCCCCGAGAAACTCTCCCCTCCCCCCGGGACACCCTCCCCTCCCCTCCCCCCGGGACACTCTCCCCTCCCCCCGAGACACTCTCCCCTCCTCCCAGGACACTCTCCCCTCCCCCTGAGACACTCTCCCCTCCCCTCTGGACACTCTCCGCTCCCCCCGGGACACTCTCCGTTCCCCCCGAGACACTCTGCCCTCCCCCCGAGACACTCTCCCCTCCCCCCGAGACACTATCCCCTCCCCTGGAGACACTCTCCCCTCCATCTGAGACACTCTCGCCTCCCCCTGAGACACCCTCCCCTCCCCCCGAGACACTCACCACTCACCTCCCAACGAGACACTCTCCCTCCCCTCCCTCCGAGACATGCTCCCCTCCCCCCGAGACATTCTCCCCTCCCCTCGAGACACTCTCCCTTCCCCCCGGGACACTCTCCCCTTCCCCCGGGACACACTACCCTCCCCCCGTAACACACTCCCCTCCTCCCGGGACACTCTCCTCTCCACCCGAGACACTCTCGCCACCTCCGGGACACTCTCCCTCCCCTCGAGACACTCTCCCCTCCTCTCGGGACACTCTCCCCTCCCCCCCCGGAAACTCTCCCCTCCCCTTGGGACACTCTCCCCTCCCCCTGGGACACTCTCCCCTCCCCCCAAGACGCTCTTCCCTCCCCCCGGGACACTCTCCCCTCCCCTCGGGACAATCTCCCCTCCCCCCCGGGACACACGAACCTCCCCACCCCCGAGACACTCTCCCCTCCCCCCGGGACACCCTCCCCTCCCCTCCCCCCGAGACACTCTCCCCTCCCCCCGAGACACTCTCCCCTCCCCCGAGACTCTCTCCACTCCCCCTGAGACACTCTCCGCTCCCCCGAGACACTCTCCCCTCCCCCAGAGACACTCTACCCTCCTCCCGAGACATTCTCCCCTCCCCGCGATACACTCTCCCCGCCCCCCGGACACTCTCCCCTCCCCCTGGGACACTCTCCCCTCCTCCTGGGACACTCTCCCCTCCCCCTGAGACACTCTCCCCTCCCCCCGGGACACTCTCCCCTCCCCCCGAGACTCTCTCCCCTCCCCCTGAGACACTCTCCGCTCCCCCGAGACACTCTCCCATCCCACAGAGACACTCTCCACTCCCCCCGAGACATTTTCCCCTCCCCCTGAGACACTCTCCCCTCCCCCCGGGACACTCTCCCCTCCCCCCGGGATACTCTCCCCTCCCCCCGGGACACTCTCCCCTCCCCACCCCCGAGACACTCTCCCCTCCCCCCGGGACACCCTCCCCTCCCCTCCCCCCGGGACCCTCTCCCCTCCCCCCGGGACACTCTCCCCTTCTCCCAGGACACTCTCCCCTCCCCCTGAGACACTCTCCCCTCCCCTCTGGACACTCTCCGCTCCCCCCGGGACACTCTCCGTTCCCCCCGAGACACTCTGCCCTCCCCCCGAGACACTCTCCCCTCCCCCCGAGACACTATCCCCTCCCCTGGAGACACTCTCCCCTCCATCTGAGACACTCTCGCCTCCCCATGAGACACCCTCCCCTCCCCCCGAGACACTCACCACTCACCTCCCAACGAGACACTCTCCCTCCCCTCCCCCCGAGACACTCTCGCCTCCCCCCGGGACACTCTCCCTCCCCTCGAGACACTCTCCCCTCCTCTCGGGACACTCTCCCCTCCCCCCCCGGACACTCTCCCCTCCCCCTGGGACACTCTCCCATCCCCCTGGGACACTCTCCACTCCCCCCAAGACACTCTTCCCTCCCCCTGGGACACTCTCCTCTCCCCCCGGGACAATCTCCCCTCCCCCCCGGGACACTCGCCCCTCCCCAGCCCCGAGACACTCTCCCCTCCCCCCGGGACACCCTCCATTCCCCTCCCCCCGAGACACTCTCCCCTCCCCCCGAGACACTCTCCCCTCCCCCGAGACTCTCTCCCCTCCCCCTGAGACACTCTCCGCTCCCCCGAGACACTCTCCCCTCCCCCAGAGACACTCTACCCTCCCCCCGAGACATTCTCCCATCCCCGCGATACACTCTCCCCGCCCCCCGGACACTCTCCACTCCCCCTGGGACACTCTCCCCTCCCCCTGGGACACTCTCCCCTCCCCCTGAGACACTCTCCCCTCCCCCCGGGACACTCTCCCCTCCCCCCGAGACTCTCTCCCCTCCCCCTGAGACACTCTCCGCTCCCCCGAGACACTCTCCCCTCCCCCCGGGACACTCTCCCCTCCCCCGAGACTCTCTCCCCTCCCCCTGAGACACTCTGCACTCCCCCCGAGACATTCTCCCCTCCCCCTGAGACACTCTCCCCTCCCCCCGGGACACTCTCCCCTCCCCCCGAGACACTCTCCCCTCCCCCGAGACTCTCTCCCCTCCCCCTCAGACACTCTCAACTCCCCCCGAGACATTCTCCCCTCCCCCTGAGACACTCTCCCCTCCCCCCGAGACACTCTCCCCTCCCCCCGAGACACTCTCTCCTCCCCCGAGACTCTCTCCCCTCCCCCTGAGACACTCTGCACTCCCCCCGAGACATTCTCCCCTCCCCCTGAGACACTCTCCCCTCCCCCCGGGACACTCTCCCCTCCCCCCGGGATACTCTCCCCTCCCCCCCGGGACACTCTCCCCTCCCCACCCACGAGACACTCTCCTCTCCCCCCGGGACACCCTCCCCTCCCCTCCCCCCGGGACACTCTCCCCTCCCCCCGAGACTCTCTCCCCTCCCCCTGAGACACTCTCCGCTCCCCGAGACACTCTCCCATCCCCCAGAGACACTCTGCACTCCCCCCGAGACATTCTCCCCTCCCCCTGAGACACTCTCCCCTCCCCCCGGACACTCTCCACTCCCCCTGGGACACCCTCCCCTCCCCTCCCCCCGGGACACTCTCCACTCCCCCCGAGACATTCTCCCCTCCCCCTGAGACACTCTCCCCTCCCCCCGGGACACTCTTCCCTCCCCCCGGGATACTCTCCCCTCCCCCACGGGACACACTCCCCTCCCCACCCCCGAGACACTCTCCACTCCCCCCGGGACACCCTCCCCTCCCCTCCCCCCGGGACCCTCTCCCCTCCCCCCGGGACACTCTCCCCTTCTCCCAGGACACTCTCCCCTCCCCCTGAGACACTCTCCCCTCCCCTCTGGACACTCTCCGCTCCCCCCGGGACACTCTCCGTTCCCCCCGAGACATTCTGCCCTCCCCCCGAGACACTCTCCCCTCCCCCCGAGACACTCTCCCCTCCATCTGAGACACTCTCGCCTCCCCCTGAGACACCCTCCCCTCCCCCCGAGACACTCACCACTCACCTCCCAACGAGACACTCTCCCTCCCCTCCCTCCGAGACATGCTCCACTCCCCCCGAGACATTCTCCCCTCCCCCCGAGACACTCTCCCTTCCCCCCGGGACACTCTCCCCTCCCCCCGGGACACACTCCCCTCCCCCCGTAACACACTCCCCTCCTCCCGGGACACTCTCTTCTCCACCCGAGACACTCTCGCCTCCCCCCGCGACACTCTCCCTACCCTCGAGACACTCTCCCCTCCTCTCGGGACACTCTCCCCTCCACCCCCGGACACTCTCCCCTCCCCCTGGGACACTCTCCCCTCCCCCTGGGACACTCTCCACTCCCCCCAAGACACTCTTCCCTCCCCCCGGGACACTCTCCCCTCCCCCCGGGACAATCTCCCCTCCCCCCCGGGACACTCGCCCCTCCCCAGCCCCGAGACACTCTCCCCTCCCCCCGGGACACCCTCCCCTCCCCTACTCCCGAGACACTCTCCCCTCCCCCCGAGACACTCTCCCCTCCCCCGAGACTCTCTCCTCTCCCCCTGAGACACTCTCCGCTCCCCCGAGACACTCTCCCCTCCCCCCGAGACACTCTCCCCTCCCCGCGATACACTCTCCCCGCCCCCCGGACACTCTCCACTCCCCCTGGGACACTCTCCCCTCCCCCTGGGACACTCTCCCCTCCCCCTGAGACACTCTCCCCTCCCACCGGGACACTCTCCCCTCCCCCCGAGACACTTTCCACTCCCCCCGAGACACTCTCCACTCCCCCCGAGACACTCTCCCCTCCCCCAGAGACACTCTACCCTCCCCCCGAGACATTCTCCCCTCCCCCTGAGACACTCTCCCCTCCCCCAGAGACACTCTCCCCTCCCCCAGAGACACACTAACCTCCCCCCGAGACATTCTCCCCTCCCCCGAGACTTTCTCCCCGCCCCCCGGACACTCTCCCCTCCCCCTGGGACACTCTCCCCTCCCCCAGAGACACTCTCCCCTCCCCCCGGGACACTCTCCCCTCCCCCAGAGAAACTCTCGCCTCTCCCTGAGACACCCTCCCCTCCCCCCGAGACACTCACCACTCCCCTTCCCCCGAGACACTCTCCCCTCCCCTCCCCCCGAGACATTCTCCCCTCCCCCCGAGACACTCTCCCTTCCCCCCGGGACACTCTCCCCTGCACCGGGACACTCTCCCATCCTCTCGGGACACTTTTCCCTCCCCCCGGACACTCTCCCCTCCCCCTGGGACATTCTCCCCTCCCCCTGGGACTCTCTCCCCTCCCCCTGAGACACTCTCCCCTCCCCCCAAGACACTCTCCCCTCCCCCCGGGATACTCTCCCCTCCCCCCCGGGACACTCTCCCCTCCCCACCCCCGAGACACTCTCCCCTCCCCCCGGGACATCCTCCCCTCCCCTCCCCCCGGGACACTCTCCCCTCCCCCCGAGACACTCTCCCCTCCTCCCAGGACACTCTCCCCTCCCCCTGAGACACTCTCCCCTCCCCTCTGGACACTCTCCGCTCCCCCCGGGACACTCTCCGTTCCCCCCGAGACACTCTGCCCTCCCCCCGAGACACTCTCCCCTCCCCCCGAGACACTATCCCCTCCCCTGGAGACACTCTCCCCTCCATCTGAGACACTCTCGCCTCCCCCTGAGACACCCTCCCCTCCCCCCGAGACACTCACCACTCACCTCCCAACGAGACACTCTCCCTCCCCTCCCTCCGAGACATGCTCCCCTCCCCCCGAGACATTCTCCCCTCCCCTCGAGACACTCTCCCTTCCCCCCGGGACACTCTCCCCTTCCCCCGGGACACACTCCCCTCCCCCCGTAACACACTCCCCTCCTCCCGGGACACTCTCCTCTCCACCCGAGACACTCTCGCCACCTCCGGGACACTCTCCCTCCCCTCGAGACACTCTCCCCTCCTCTCGGGACACTCTCCCCTCCCCCCCCGGAAACTCTCCCCTCCCCCTGGGACACTCTCCCCTCCCCCTGGGACACTCTCCCCTCCCCCCAAGACGCTCTTCCCTCCCCCCGGGACACTCTCCCCTCCCCCCGGGACAATCTCCCCTCCCCCCCGGGACACTCGAACCTCCCCACCCCCGAGACACTCTCCCCTCCACCCGGGACACCCTCCCCTCCCCTCCCCCCGAGACACTCTCCCCTCCCCCCGAGACACTCTCCCCTCCCCCGAGACTCTCTCCACTCCCCCTGAGACACTCTCCGCTCCCCCGAGACACTCTCCCCTCCCCCAGAGACAATCTACCCTCCCCCCGAGACATTCTCCCCTCCCCGCGATACACTCTCCCCGCCCCCCGGACACTCTCCCCTCCCCCTGGGACACTCTCCCCTCCCCCTGGGACACTCTCCCCTCCCCCTGAGACACTCTCCCCTCCCCCCGGGACACTCTCCCCTCCCCCCGAGACTCTCTCCCCTCCCCCTGAGACACTCTCCGCTCCCCCGAGACACTCTCCCATCCCACAGAGACACTCTCCACTCCCCCCGAGACATTTTCCCCTCCCCCTGAGACACTCTCCCCTCCCCCCGGGACACTCTCCCCTCCCCCCGGGATACTCTCCCCTCCCCCCGGGGCACTCTCCCCTCCCCACCCCCGAGACACTCTCCCCTCCCCCCGGGACACCCTCCCCTCCCCTCCCCCCGGGACCCTCTCCCCTCCCCCCGGGACACTCTCCCCTTCTCCCAGGACACTCTCCCCTCCCCCTGAGACACTCTCCCCTCCCCTCTGGACACTCTCCGCTCCCCCCGGGACACTCTCCGTTCCCCCCGAGACACTCTGCCCTCCCCCCGAGACACTCTCCCCTCCCCCCGAGACACTATCCCCTCCCCTGGAGACACTCTCCCCTCCATCTGAGACACTCTCGCCTCCCCATGAGACACCCTCCCCTCCCCCCGAGACACTCACCACTCACCTCCCAACGAGACACTCTCCCTCCCCTCCCCCCGAGACACTCTCGCCTCCCCCCGGGACACTCTCCCTCCCCTCGAGACACTCTCCCCTGCTCTCGGGACACTCTCCCCTCCCCCCCCGGACACTCTCCCCTCCCCCTGGGACACTCTCCCCTCCCCCTGGGACACTCTCCACTCCCCCCAAGACACTCTTCCCTCCCCCCGGGACACTCTCCTCTCCCCCCGGGACAATCTCCCCTCCCCCCCGGGACAATCGCCCCTCCCCAGCCCCGAGACACTCTCCCCTCCCCCCGGGACACCCTCCCTTCCCCTCCCCCCGAGACACTCTCCCCTCCCCCCGAGACACTCTCCCCTCCCCCGAGACTCTCTCCCCTCCCCCTGAGACACTCTCCGCTCCCCCGAGACACTCTCCCCTCCCCCAGAGACACTCTACCCTCCCCCCGAGACATTCTCCCATCCCCGCGATACACTCTCCCCGCCCCCCGGACACTCTCCACTCCCCCTGGGACACTCTCCCCTCCCCCTGGGACACTCTCCCCTCCCCCTGAGACACTCTCCCCTCCCCCCGGGACACTCTCCCCTCCCCCCGAGACTCTCTCCCCTCCCCCTGAGACACTCTCCGCTCCCCCGAGACACTCTCCCCTCCCTCCGGGACACTCTCCCCTCCCCCGAGACTCTCTCCCCTCCCCCTGAGACACTCTGCACTCCACCCGAGACATTCTCCCCTCCCCCTGAGACACTCTCCCCTCCCCCCGGGACACTCTCCCCTCCCCCCGAGACACTCTCCCCTCCCCCGAGACTCTCTCCCCTCCCCCTGAGACACTGTCAACTCCCCCCGAGACATTCTCCCCTCCCCCTGAGACACTCTCCCCTCCCCCCGAGACACTCTCCCCTCCCCCCGAGACACTCTCCCCTCCCCCGAGACTCTCTCCCCTCCCCCTGAGACACTCTGCACTCCCCCCGAGACATTCTCCCCTCCCCCTGAGACACTCTCCCCTCCCCCCGGGACACTCTCCCCTCCCCCCGGGATACTCTCCCCTCCCCCCCGGGACACTCTCCCCTCCCCACCCACGAGACACTCTCCTCTCCCCCCGGGACACCCTCCCCTCCCCTCCCCCCGGGACACTCTCCCCTCCCCCCGAGACTCTCTCCCCTCCCCCTGAGACACTCTCCGCTCCCCCGAGACACTCTCCCATCCCCCAGAGACACTCTGCACTCCCCCCGAGACATTCTCCCCTCCCCCTGAGACACTCTCCCCTCCCCCCGGACACTCTCCACTCCCCCTGGGACACCCTCCCCTCCCCTCCCCCCGGGACACTCTCCACTCCCCCCGAGACATTCTCCCCTCCCCCTGAGACACTCTCCCCTCCCCCCGGGACACTCTCCCCTCCCCCCGGGATACTCTCCCCTCCCCCCCGGGACACTCTCCCCTCCCCCCGGGACAACCTCCCCTCCCCTCCCCCCGGGACCCTCTCCCCTCCCCCCGGGACACTCTCCCCTTCTCCCAGGACACTCTCCCCTCCCCCTGAGACACTCTCCCCTCCCCTCTGGACACTCTCCGCTCCCCCCGGGACACTCTCCGTTCCCCCCGAGACACTCTGCCCTCCCCCCGAGACACTCTCCCCTCCCCCCGAGACACTATCCCCTCCCCTGGAGACACTCTCCCCTCCATCTGAGACACTCTCGCCTCCCCATGATACACCCTCCCCTCCCCCCGAGACACTCACCACTCACCTCCCAACGAGACACTCTCCCTCCCCTCCCCCCGAGACACTCTCGCCTCCCCCCGGGACACACTCCCTCCCCTCGAGACACTCTCCCCTCCTCTCGGGACACTCTCCCCTCCCCCCCCGGACACTCTCCCCTCCCCCTGGGACACTCTCCCCTCCCCCTGGGACACTCTCCACTCCCCCCAAGACACTCTTCCCTCCCCCCGGGACACTCTCCTCTCCCCCCGGGACAATCTCCCCTCCCCCCCGGGACACTCGCCCCTCCCCAGCCCCGAGACACTCTCCCCTCCCCCCGGGACACCCTCCCTTCCCCTCCCCCCGAGACACTCTCCCCTACCCCCGAGACACTCTCCCCTCCCCCGAGACTCTCTCCCCTCCCCCTGAGACACTCTCCGCTCCCCCGAGACACTCTCCCCTCCCCCAGAGACACTCTACCCTCCCCCCGAGACATTCTCCCATCCCCGCGATACACTCTCCCCGCCCCCCGGACACTCTCCACTCCCCCTGGGACACTCTCCCCTCCCCCTGGGACACTCTCCCCTCCCCCTGAGACACTCTCCCCTCCCCCCGGGACACTCTCCCCTCCCCCCGAGACTCTCTCCCCTCCCCCTGAGACACTCTCCGCTCCCCCGAGACACTCTCCCCTCCCCCCGGGACACTCTCCCCTCCCCCGAGACTCTCTCCCCTCCCCCTGAGACACTCTGCACTCCACCCGAGACATTCTCCCCTCCCCCTGAGACACTCTCCCCTCCCCCCGGGACACTCTCCCCTCCCCACGAGACACTCTCCCCTCCCCCGAGACTCTCTCCCCTCCCCCTGAGACACTCTCAACTCCCCCCGAGATATTCTCCCCTCCCCCTGAGACACTCTCCCCTCCCCCCGAGACACTCTCCCCTCCCCCGAGACTCTCTCCCCTCCCCCTGAGACACTCTGCACTCCCCCCGAGACATTCTCCCCTCCCCCTGAGACACTCTCCCCTCCCCCCGGGACACTCTCCCCTCCCCCCGGGATACTCTCCCCTCCCCCCCGGGACACTCTCCCCTCCCCACCCACGAGACACTCTCCTCTCCCCCCGGGACACCCTCCCCTCCCCTCCCCCCGGGACACTCTCCCCTCCCCCCGAGACTCTCTCCCCTCCCCCTGAGACACTCTCCGCTCCCCCGAGACACTCTCCCATCCCCCAGAGACACTCTGCACTCCCCCCGAGACATTCTCCCCTCCTCCTGAGACACTCTCCCCTCCCCCCGGACACTCTCCACTCCCCCTGGGACACCCTCCCCTCCCCTCCCCCCGGGACCCTCTCCCCTCCCCCCGGGACACTCTCCCCTTCTCCCAGGACACTCTCCCCTCCCCCTGAGACACTCTCCCCTCCCCTCTGGACACTCTCCGCTCCCCCCGGGACACTCTCCGTTCCCCCCGAGACATTCTGCCCTCCCCCCGAGACACTCTCCCCTCCCCCCGAGACACTCTCCCCTCCATCTGAGACACTCTCGCCTCCCCCTGAGACACCCTCCCCTCCCCCCGAGACACTCACCACTCACCTCCCAACGAGACACTCTCCCTCCCCTCCCTCCGAGACATGCTCCACTCCCCCCGAGACATTCTCCCCTCCCCCCGAGACACTCTCCCTTCCCCCCGGGACACTCTCCCCTCCCCCCGGGACACACTCCCCTCCCCCCGTAACACACTCCCCTCCTCCCGGGACACTCTCCTCTCCACCCGAAACACTCTCGCCTCCCCCCGCGACACTCTCCCTACCCTCGAGACACTCTCCCCTCCTCTCGGGACACTCTCCCCTCCCCCCCCGGACACTCTCCCCTCCCCCTGGGACACTCTCCCCTCCCCCTGGGACACTCTCCACTCCCCCCAAGACACTCTTCCCTCCCCCCGGGACACTCTCCCCTCCCCCCGGGACAATCTCCCCTCCCCCCCGGGACACTCGCCCCTCCCCAGCCCCGAGACACTCTCCCCTCCCCCCGGGACACCCTCCCCTCCCCTACTCCCGAGACACTCTCCCCTCCCCCCGAGACACTCTCCCCTCCCCCGAGACTCTCTCCCCTCCCCGCGATACACTCTCCCCGCCCCCCGGACACTCTCCACTCCCCCTGGGACACTCTCCCCTCCCCCTGGGACACTCTCCCCTCCCCCTGAGACACTCTCCCCTCCCACCGGGACACTCTCCCCTCCCCCCGAGACACTTTCCACTCCCCCCGAGACACTCTCCACTCCCCCCGAGACACTCTCCCCTCCCCCAGAGACACTCTACCCTCCCCCCGAGACATTCTCCCCTCCCCCTGAGACACTCTCCCCTCCCCCCGGGACACTCTCCCCTCCCCCCGGGATACTCTCCCCTCCCCCCCGGGACACTCTCCCCTCCCCACCCCCGAGACACTCTCCCCTCCCCCCAGGACACCCTCCCCTCCCCTCCCCCCGGGACCCTCTCCCCTCCCCCCGGGACACTCTCCCCTTCTCCCAGGACACTCTCCCCTCCCCCTGAGACACTCTCCCCTCCCCTCTGGACACTCTCCGCTCCCCCCGGGACACTCCCCGTTCCCCCCGGGACACTCTCCCCTCCCCCCAGGGCACTCACCCCTCCCCCCGGGACACTCTACCCTCCCCTCTCCTCGGGACACTCTCCCCTCCCCCCCGAGACACTCTCCCCTCCCCCCGGGAAACACTCTCCCCTCCCCCCGTGACAATCTCCCCTCACCCCGGGACACTCTCCACTCCCCCCGAGACACTCTCCCCTCCCCCCGGGAAACTCTAACCTCACTCCGGGACACTCTCCGCTCCCCCCGGGACACTCTCCCCTCCCCCTGAGACACTCTGCCCTCCCCCCGGGACACTCTCCCCACCCCCTGAGACACTCTGCCCTCCCCCCGAGACACTCTCCCCTCCCCCCGAGACACTATCCCCTCCCCTGGAGACACTCTCCCCTCCATCTGAGACACTCTCCCCTCCCCCCGGGACAATCTCCCCTCCCCCCCGGGACACTCGCCCCTCCCCAGCCCCGAGACACTCTCCCCTCCCCCCGGGACACCCTCCCCTCCCCTACTCCCGAGACACTCTCCCCTCCCCCCGAGACACTCTCCCCTCCCCCGAGACTCTCTCCCCTCCCCGCGATACACTCTCCCCGCCCCCCGGACACTCTCCACTCCCCCTGGGACACTCTCCCCTCCCCCTGGGACACTCTCCCCTCCCCCTGAGACACTCTCCCCTCCCACCGGGACACTCTCCCCTCCCCCCGAGACACTTTCCACTCCCCCCGAGACACTCTCCACTCCCCCCGAGACACTCTCCCCTCCCCCAGAGACACTCTACCCTCCCCCCGAGACATTCTCCCCTCCCCCTGAGACACTCTCCCCTCCCCCCGGGACACTCTCCCCTCCCCCCGGGATACTCTCCCCTCCCCCCCGGGACACTCTCCCCTCCCCACCCCCGAGACACTCTCCCCTCCCCCCAGGACACCCTCCCCTCCCCTCCCCCCGGGACCCTCTCCCCTCCCCCCGGGACACTCTCCCCTTCTCCCAGGACACTCTCCTCTCCCCCTGAGACACTCTCCCCTCCCCTCTGGACACTCTCCGCTCCCCCCGGGACACTCCCCGTTCCCCCCGGGACACTCTCCCCTCCCCCCAGGGCACTCACCCCTCCCCCCGGGACACTCTACCCTCCCCTCTCCTCGGGACACTCTCCCCTCCCCCCCGAGACACTCTCCCCTCCCCCCGGGAAACACTCTCCCCTCCCCCCGTGACAATCTCCCCTCACCCCGGGACACTCTCCACTCCCCCCGAGACACTCTCCCCTCCCCCCGGGAAACTCTAACCTCACTCCGGGACACTCTCCGCTCCCCCCGGGACACTCTCCCCTCCCCCTGAGACACTCTGCCCTCCCCCCGGGACACTCTCCCCTCCCCCTGAGACACTCTGCCCTCCCCCCGAGACACTCTCCCCTCCCCCCGAGACACTATCCCCTCCCCTGGAGACACTCTCCCCTCCATCTGAGACACTCTCCCCCTCCCCCCGGGACAATCTCCCCTCCCCCCCGGGACACTCGCCCCTCCCCAGCCCCGAGACACTCTCCCCTCCCCCCGGGACACCCTCCCCTCCCCTACTCCCGAGACACTCTCCCCTCCCCCCGAGACACTCTCCCCTCCCCCGAGACTCTCTCCCCTCCCCGCGATACACTCTCCCCGCCCCCCGGACACTCTCCACTCCCCCTGGGACACTCTCCCCTCCCCCTGGGACACTCTCCCCTCCCCCTGAGACACTCTCCCCTCCCACCGGGACACTCTCCCCTCCCCCCGAGACACTTTCCACTCCCCCCGAGACACTCTCCACTCCCCCCGAGACACTCTCCCCTCCCCCAGAGACACTCTACCCTCCCCCCGAGACATTCTCCCCTCCCCCTGAGACACTCTCCCCTCCCCCCGGGACACTCTCCCCTCCCCCCGGGATACTCTCCCCTCCCCCCCGGGACACTCTCCCCTCCCCACCCCCGAGACACTCTCCCCTCCCCCCAGGACACCCTCCCCTCCCCTCCCCCCGGGACCCTCTCCCCTCCCCCCGGGACACTCTCCCCTTCTCCCAGGACACTCTCCCCTCCCCCTGAGACACTCTCCCCTCCCCTCTGGACACTCTCCGCTCCCCCCGGGACACTCCCCGTTCCCCCCGGGACACTCTCCCCTCCCCCCAGGGCACTCACCCCTCCCCCCGGGACACTCTACCCTCCCCTCTCCTCGGGACACTCTCCCCTCCCCCCCGAGACACTCTCCCCTCCCCCCGGGAAACACTCTCCCCTCCCCCCGTGACAATCTCCCCTCACCCCGGGACACTCTCCACTCCCCCCGAGACACTCTCCCCTCCCCCCGGGAAACTCTAACCTCACTCCGGGACACTCTCCGCTCCCCCCGGGACACTCTCCCCTCCCCCCGGGACACACTCCCCTCCTCCCGTAACACACTCCCCTCCTCCCGGGACACTCTCCTCTCCCCCCGAGACACTCTCGCCTCCCCCCGGGACACTCTATCCTCCCCTCGAGACACTCTCCCCTCCCCCCGGACACACTCCCCTCCCCCTGGGACACTCTCCCCTCCCCCTGGGACACTCTCCCCTCCCCCTGATACACTCTCCCCTCCCCCCAAGACACTATCCCCTCCCAGCGGGACACTCTCCCCTCCCCCCGGGATACTCTCCCCTCCCCCCGGGACACTCTCCCCTCCCCCCGGGCCACACTCCCATCCCCCCGTAACACACTCCCCTCCTCCCGGGACACTCTCCTCTCCCCCGGAGACACTCTCGCCTCCCCCCGGGACACTCTCCCCTCCCCTCGATACACTCTCCCCTCCCCTCTGGACACTCTCCGCTCCCTCCGGGACACTCTCCGTTCCCCCCGGGACACTCTCCCCTCCCCTCAGGACATTCTCCCCTCCCCCCGGGACACTCTCCTCTCCCCCCGAGACACTCTCCCCTCCCCCGAGACACTCTCCCCTCCCTCTGGGACACTCTTCCATCCCCACCCCCCGGGACAATCTCTCCTCCCCACGGGACACACTCTCCTCGCCTCGGGACACTCTCCCCTTCCCCCGGTACACTCTCCCCTCCCCCTGAGACACACTCCCCTCCCCTCGGTTCACTCTCCCCTCTCCCCAGGACATTCTCACTTCCCCCCGGGACACTCTCCCCTCCCCTCAGGACACTCTCCCCTCTCCCCGGGACACTCTCCCCTCCCCTCTCCGCGGGCCACTCTCCCCTCCCCCCCGAGACACTCTCCCCACCCCCGGGTCACTCTCCGCTCCTCCCCGGACACACTCCCCTCCCCCCGAGACACTCTCCCCTCCCCCAGAGACACACTAACCTCCCCCCGAGACATTCTCCCCTCCCCCGAGACACTCTCCCCGCCCCCCGGACACACTCCCCTCCCCCTGGGACACTCTCCCCTCCCCCTGGGACACTCTCCCCTCCCCCTGAGACACTCTCCCCTCCCCCCGGGACACTCTCCCCTCCCCCCGAGACACTCTGCCATCCCCCCGAGACACTCTCCACTCCATCTGAGACACTCTCGCCTCCCCCTGAGACACACTCCCCTCCCAACGAGCCACTCTCCCTCCCCTCCCTCCGAGACATTCTTCCCTTCCCCCGAGACACTCTCCCCTCCCCTCCCCCCGAGACATTCTCCCCTCCCCCCGAGACACTCTCCCTTCCCCCCGGGACACTCTCCCCTCCCCCGGGACACTCTCCCCTCCTCACGGGACACTCTCCCCTCCCCCCCGGACACTCTCCCCTCCCCCTGGGACACTCTCCCCTCCCCCTGGGACTCTCTTCCCTCCCCCTGAGACACTCTCCCCTCCCCCCAAGACACTCTCCCCTCCCCCCGGGATACTCTCCCCTCCCCCCCGGGACACTCTCCCCTCCCCACCCCCGAGACACTCTCCCCTCCCCCCGGGACACCCTCCCCTCCCCTCCCCCGGGACACTCTCCCCTCCTCACGGGACACTCTCCCCTCCCCCCCGGACACTCTCCTTTCCCCCCGAGACACTCTGCCATCCCCCCGAGACACTCTCCCCTCCCCCCGAGACACTAACCCCTCCCCTGGAGACACTCTCCCCTCCATCTGAGACACTCTCGCCTCCCCCTGAGACACCCTCCCCTCCCCCCGAGACACTCACCACTCACCTCCCAACGAGCCACTCTCTCTCCCCTCCCTCCGAGACATTCTTCCCTCCCCCCGAGACACTCTCCCTTCCCCCCGGGACACTCTCCCCTCCCCCCGGGACACACTCCCCTCCCCCCGTAACACATTCCCCTCCTCCCGGGACACTCTCCTCTCCACACGAGACAATCTCGCCTCCCCCCGGGACCCTCTCCCCTCCCCTCGAGACACTCTCCCCTCCTCTCGGGACACTCTCCCCTCCCCCCCGGACACTCTCCCCTCCCCCTGGGACACTCTCCCCTCCCCCTGGGACACTCTCCCCTCCCCCCAAGAAACTCTCCCCTGCCCCCGCGACACTCTCCCCTCCCCCCGGGACAATCTCCCCTCCCCCCCGGGACACTCTCCCCTCCCCTCTGGACACTCTCCGCTCCCCCCGGGACACTCTCCGTTCCCCCCGGGACACTCTCCCCTCCCCCTGGGACACTCTCCCCTCCTCATGAGACACTCACCCCTCCCCCCGGGACACTCTCCCCGCCCCCCGAGACACTCTCCCCTCCCCCCGAGACACACTCCCATCCCCCTGAGACACTCTCCCCTCCCCTGGAGACACTCTCCCCTCCCCCCGTAACACACTCCCCTCCTCCCGGGACACTCTCCTCTCCCCCCGAGACACTCTCGCCTCCTACCGGGACACTCTCCCCTCCCCTCGAGACACTCTCCCCTCCTCTCGGGACACTCTCCCCTCCCCCCCGGACACTCTCCCCTCCCCCTGGGACACTCTCCCCTCCCCCTGGGACACTCTCCCCTCCCCCCAAGAAACTCTCCCCTGCCCCCGCGACACTCTCCCCTCCCCCCGGGACAATCTCCCCTCCCCCCCGGGACACTCTCCCCTCCCCTCTGGACACTCTCCGCTCCCCCCGGGACACTCTCCGTTCCCCCCGGGACACTCTCCCCTCCCCCTGGGACACTCTCCCCTCCTCATGAGACACTCACCCCTCCCCCCGGGACACTCTCCCCGCCCCCCGAGACACTCTCCCCTCCCCTCGAGACACTCTCCCCTCCTCTCGGGACACTCTCCCCTCCCCCCCCCGGACACACTCCCCTCCCCCTGGGACACTCTCCCCTCCCCCTGAGACACTCTCCCCTCCCCCCAAGACACTATCCCCTCCCCCCAATAACACTCTCCCCTCCCCACCCCCGGGACAATTTCCCCTCCCCCCGGGACACTCTCCCCTCCCCTCTTGACACTCTCCGCTCCCCCCGGGACACTCTCCGTTCCCCCCGGGACACTCTCCCCTCCCCCTGGGACACTCTCCCCTCCTCATGAGACACTCTCCCCTCCCCCCGGGACACTCTCCCCGCCCCCCGAGACACTCTCCCCTCCCCCGAGACACACTCCCCTCCCCCTGAGACACTCTCCCCTCCCCCGAAACACTCTCCCCTCCCGCCGAGACACTCTCCCCTCCCCCTGAGACACACTCCCCTCCCTCTGAGACACTCTCCCCACCCCCCGAGACACGCTCCCCTCCCCCCGAGACACTCTCCCCTCCCCCCGAGACACTCTCCTCTCCCCCCGAGACACTCTCCCCTCCCCCGAGACACTCTCCCCTCCCTCCGGGACACTCTCCCCTCCCCCCGGGACACTCTCCCCTCCGCACCCCCCGGGACAATCTCTCCTCCCCACGGGACACACTCTCCTCCCCTCGGGACACTCACCCCTCCCCCCGGTACACTCTCCCCTCCCCCTGAGACACACTCCCCTCCCCTCGGTTCACTCTCCCCTCCCCCCAGGACACACTGCCCTCCCCCCGAGACACTCTCGCCTCCCCCAGAGACACACTACCCTCCCCTCGAGACATTCTCCCCTCCCCCCGAGACACTCTCCCCGCCCCCCGGACACTCTCCCCTCCCCCTGGGACACTCTCCCCTCGCCCTGGGACACTCTCCCCTCACCCTGGGACACTCTCCCCTCCCCCCGGGACACTCTCCCCTCCCCCCGAGACACTCTGCCATCCCCCCGAGACACTCTCCACTCCATCTGAGACACTCTCGCCTCCCCCTGAGACACCCTCCCCTCCCCCCGAGGCACTCACCACTCCCCTCCCCCCGAGACACTCACCCCTCCCCTCCCCCCGAGACATTCTCCCCTCCCCCCAGGACACTCTCCCTTCCCCCCGGGACACTCTCCCCTCCCCCGGGACACTCTCCCCTCCTCTCGGGACACTCTCCCCTCCCCCCGGACACTCCCCCCTCCCCCTGGGACACTCTCCCCTCCCCCTGGGACTCTCTCCCTCCCCCTGAGACACTCTCCCCTCCCCCCGGACACTCCCCCCTCCCCCTGGGACACTCTCCCCTCCCCCCCGGGACACTCTCCCCTCCCCACCCCCGAGACACTCTCCCCTCCCCCCGGGACACACTCCCCTCCCCTCCCCCCGGGACACTCTCCCCTCCCCTCGGGACACTCTCCCCTCCTCACAGGACACTCTCCCCTCCCCCTGAGACACTCTCCCCTCCCCTGTGGACACTCTCCGCTCCCCCGGGACACTCTCCGTTCCCCCCGGGACACTCTCCCCTCCCCCCGGGACACTCACCCCTCCCCGCGGGACACTCTACCCTCCCCTCTCCTCGGGACTCTCTCCCCTCCCCCGAGACACTCTCCCCTCACCCCGGGAAACACTCTCCCCTCCCCCCGCGACAATCTCCCCTCACCCCGGGACACTCTCCCCTCCCCCCGGGACACTCTAACCTCCCCCCGGGACACTCTCCCCTCCCCCCGGGACACTCTCCCCTCCCCCTGAGACACTCTGCCCTCCCCCCGGGACACTCTCCCCTCCCCCCGAGGCACTCTGCCCTCCCCTCGAGACACTCTCCCCTCCCCCCGAGACACTATCCCCTCCCCTGGAGACACTCTCCCCTCCATCTGAGACACTCTCACCTCCCCCTGAGACACCCTCCCCTCCCCCCGAGACACTCACCACTCACCTCCCCACGAGACACTGTCCCTCCCCTCCCTCCGAGACATTCTCCCCTCCCCCCGAGACACTCTCCCTTCCCCCCGGGAGACTCTCCCCTCCCCCCGGGACACACTCCTCTCCCCCCGTAACACACTCCGCTCCTCCCGTGACACTCTCCTCTCCACCAGAGACACTCTCCCCTCCTCTCGGGACACTCTCCCCTCCCCCCCCCGGACACTCTCCCCTCCCCCTGGGACACTCTCCCCTCCCCCTGGGACACTCTCCCCTCCCCCCAAGACACTCTCCCCTCCCCCGAGACACTCTCCCCTCCCCCCAAGACACTCTTCCCTCCCGACCGGGACACTCTCCCCTCCCCCCGGGATACTCTCGCCTCCTCCCGGGACACTCTCCCCTCCCCTCGGGACACTCACCCCTCCCCTCGGGACATTCTCCCCTCCCCCGAGACACTTTCACCTCCCCCCGAGACACTCTCCACTCACCCCGGGACACTCTCCCCACCTCCCGGGACACTCTCCCTTGCGCCCGGGACACTCTCCCCTCCCCCCGGGACACTCTCCCCTCCCCCCGTGACACTCTCCCATCCTCCCGCGACACTCTTCCCTCCCCTCGGGACACTCTCCCCTCCTCTCGGGACATTCTCCCCTCCCCCCCGGACACTCTCCCCTCCCCCTGGTACACTCTCCCCTCCCCCTGAGACACTCTCCCCTCCCTCCGGGACACTCTCCCCTCCCCCGAGACACTCTCCCCTCCCTCCGGGACACTCTCCCCTCCCCCCCGGGACACTCTCCCCTCCCCTCCCCCCGGGACAATCTCTCTTCCCCACGGGACACACTCCCCTCCCCTCGGGACACTCTCCCCTCCCCCCGGTACACTCTCCCCTCCCCCTGAGACACTCTCCCCTCCCCTCGGGTCACTCTCCCCTCCCCCCAGGACACTCTCCCTTCCCCCCGGGACACTCTCCCCTCCCCTCGGGACACTCTCCCCTCCCCCCGGGACATTCTCCCCTCCCCTCTCCGCGGGACACTCTCCCCTCCCCCCCCGAGACACTCTCCCCACCCGCGGGTCACTCTCCCCTCCTGCCGCGACACTCTCCCCTCCCCCCGAGACACTCTCCCCTCCCCCCGGGACACTCTCCCCTCCCCCTGAGACACTCTCCCCTCCCCCGAGACACTCTCCCCTCCTCCCGGGACACTCTCCCCTCCCCTCGGGACACTCTCCACTCCCCCCGAGGCACTCTGCCCTCCCCTCGAGACACTCTCCCCTCCCCTCCACCCGGGACACTCTCCCCTCCCCCCGGGACACTCTCCCCTCCTCCCCGGACACCCTCCCCTCCCCCTGAGACACTCTCCCCTCCCCTCTGGACACTCTCCGCTCCCCCCGGGACACTCTCCTTTCCCCCCGAGACACTCTGCCATCCCCCCGAGACACTCTCCCCTCCCCCCGAGACACTAACCCCTCCCCTGGAGACACTCTCCCCTCCATCTGAGACACTCTCGCCTCCCCCTGAGACACCCTCCCCTCCCCCCGAGACACTCACCACTCACCTCCCAACGAGCCACTCTCCCTCCCCTCCCTCCGAGACATTCTTCCCTCCCCCCGAGATACTCTCCCTTCCCCCCGGGACACTCTCCCCTCCCCCCGGGACACACTCCCCTCCCCCCGTAACACATTCCCCTCCTCCCGGGACACTCTCCTCTCCACACGAGACACTCTCGCCTCCCCCCGGGACCCTCTCCCCTCCCCTCGAGACACTCTCCCCTCCTCTCGGGACACTCTCCCCTCCCCCCCGGACACTCTCCCCTCCCCCCAAGAAACTCTCCCCTGCCCCCGGGACACTCTCCCCTCCCCCCGGGACAATCTCCCCTCCCCCCCGGGACACTCTCCCCTCCCCTATGGACACTCTCCGCTCCCCCCGGGACACTCTCCGTTCCCCCCGGGACACTCTCCCCTCCCCCTGGGACACTCTCCCCTCCTCATGAGACACTCACCCCTCCCCCCGGGACACTCTCCCCGCCCCCCGAGACACACTCCCATCCCCCTGAGACACTCTCCCCTCCCCTGGAGACACTCTCCCCTCCATCTGAGACACTCTCGCCTCCCCCTGAGACACCCTCCCCTCCCCCCGAGACATTCCCCCTCCCCCCGAGACACTCTCCCTTCCCCCCGTAACACACTCCCCTCCTCCCGGGACACTCTCCTCTCCCCCCGAGACACTCTCGCCTCCTACCGGGACACTCTCCCCTCCCCTCGAGACATTCTCCCCTCCTCTCGGGACACTCTCCCCTCCCCCCCCCGGACACACTCCCCTCCCCCTGGGACTCTCTCCCTCCCCCTGAGACACTCTCCCTTTCCCCCAAGACACTCTCCCCTCCCCCCGGGACACTCTCCCCTCCCCCCGGGATACTCTCCCCTCCCCCCCGGGACACTCTCCCCTCCCCACCCCCGAGACACTCTCCCGTCCCCCCGGGACACACTCCCCTCCCCTCCCCCCGGGACACTCTCCCCTCCCCTCGGGACACTCTCCCCTCCTCCCAGGACACTCTCCCCTCCCCCTAAGACACTCTCCCCTCCCCTCTGGACACTCTCCGCTCCCCCGGGACACTCTCCGTTCCCCCCGGGACACTCTCCCCTCCCCCCGGGACACTCACCCCTACCCCCGGGACACTCTACCCTCCCCTCTCCTCGGGACTCTCTCCCCTCCCCCCTGAGACACTCTCCCCTCACCCCGGGAAACACTCTCCCCTCCCCCCGCGACAATCTCCCCTCACCCCGGGACACTCTCGCCTCCCCCTGAGACACCCTCCCCTCCCCCCGAGACACTCACCACTCACCTCCCAACGAGCCACTCTCCCTCCCCTCCCTCCGAGACATTCTTCCCTCCCCCCGAGATACTCTCCCTTCCCCCCGGGACACTCTCCCCTCCCCCCGGGACACACTCCCCTCCTCCCGTAACACACTCCCCTCCTCCCGGGACACTCTCCTCTCCCCCCGAGACACTCTCGCCTCCCCCCGGGACACTCTATCCTCCCCTCGAGACACTCTCCCCTCCCCCCGGACACACTCCCCTCCCCCTGGGACACTCTCCCCTCCCCCTGGGACACTCTCCCCTCCCCCTGATACACTCTCCCCTCCCCCCAAGACACTATCCCCTCCCAGCGGGACACTCTCCCCTCCCCCCGGGATACTCTCCCCTCCCCCCGGGACACTCTCCCCTCCCCCCGGGCCACACTCCCATCCCCCCGTAACACACTCCCCTCCTCCCGGGACACTCTCCTCTCCCCCGGAGACACTCTCGCCTCCCCCCGGGACACTCTCCCCTCCCCTCGATACACTCTCCCCTCCCCTCTGGACACTCTCCGCTCCCTCCGGGACACTCTCCGTTCCCCCCGGGACACTCTCCCCTCCCCTCAGGACATTCTCCCCTCCCCCCGGGACACTCTCCTCTCCCCCCGAGACACTCTCCCCTCCCCCGAGACACTCTCCCCTCCCTCTGGGACACTCTTCCATCCCCACCCCCCGGGACAATCTCTCCTCCCCACGGGACACACTCTCCTCGCCTCGGGACACTCTCCCCTTCCCCCGGTACACTCTCCCCTCCCCCTGAGACACACTCCCCTCCCCTCGGTTCACTCTCCCCTCTCCCCAGGACATTCTCCCTTCCCCCCGGGACACTCTCCCCTCCCCTCAGGACACTCTCCCCTCTCCCCGGGACACTCTCCCCTCCCCTCTCCGCGGGCCACTCTCCCCTCCCCCCCGAGACACTCTCCCCACCCCCGGGTCACTCTCCGCTCCTCCCCGGACACACTCCCCTCCCCCCGAGACACTCTCCCCTCCCCCAGAGACACACTAACCTCCCCCCGAGACATTCTCCCCTCCCCCGAGACACTCTCCCCGCCCCCCGGACACACTCCCCTCCCCCTGGGACACTCTCCCCTCCCCCTGGGACACTCTCCCCTCCCCCTGAGACACTCTCCCCTCCCCCCGGGACACTCTCCCCTCCCCCCGAGACACTCTGCCATCCCCCCGAGACACTCTCCACTCCATCTGAGACACTCTCGCCTCCCCCTGAGACACCCTCCCCTCCCAACGAGCCACTCATTCTCCCCTCCCCCCGAGACACTCTCCCTTCCCCCCGGGACACTCTCCCCTCCCCCGGGACACTCTCCCCTCCTCACGGGACACTCTCCCCTCCCCCCCGGACACTCTCCCCTCCCCCTGGTACACTCTCCCCTCCCCCTGGGACTCTCTTCCCTCCCCCTGAGACACTCTCCCCTCCCCCCAAGACACTCTCCCCTCCCCCCGGGATACTCTCCCCTCCCCCCCGGGACACACTCCCCTCCCCACCCCCGAGACACTCTCCCCTCCCCCCGGGACACCCTCCCCTCCCCTCCACCCGGGACACTCTCCCCTCCCCCCAGGACACTCTCCCCTCCTCCCAGGAGACCCTCCCCTCCCCCTGAGACACTCTCCCCTCACCTCTGGACACTCTCCGCTCCCCCCGGGACACTCTCCTTTCCCCCCGAGACACTCTGCCATCCCCCCGAGACACTCTCCCCTCCCCCCGAGACACTAACCCCTCCCCTGGAGACACTCTCCCCTCCATCTGAGACACTCTCGCCTCCCCCTGAGACACCCTCCCCTCCCCCCGAGACACTCACCACTCACCTCCCAACGAGCCACTCTCTCTCCCCTCCCTCCGAGACATTCTTCCCTCCCCCCGAGACACTCTCCCTTCCCCCCGGGACACTCTCCCCTCCCCCCGGGACACACTCCCCTCCCCCCGTAACACATTCCCCTCCTCCCGGGACACTCTCCTCTCCACACGAGACACTCTCGCCTCCCCCCGGGACCCTCTCCCCTCCCCTCGAGACACTCTCCCCTCCTCTCGGGACACTCTCCCCTCCCCCCCGGACACTCTCCCCTCCCCCTGGGACACTCTCCCCTCCCCCTGGGACACTCTCCCCTCCCCCCAAGAAACTCTCCCCTGCCCCCGGGACACTCTCCCCTCCCCCCGGGACAATCTCCCCTCCCCCCCGGGACACTCTCCCCTCCCCTCTGGACACTCTCCGCTCCCCCCGGGACACTCTCCGTTCCCCCCGGGACACTCTCCCCTCCCCCTGGGACACTCTCCCCTCCTCATGAGACACTCACCCCTCCCCCCGGGACACTCTCCCCGCCCCCCGAGACACTCTCCCCTCCCCCCGAGACACACTCCCATCCCCCTGAGACACTCTCCCCTCCCCTGGAGACACTCTCCCCTCCCCCCGTAACACACTCCCCTCCTCCCGGGACACTCTTCTCTCCCCCCGAGACACTCTCGCCTCCTACCGGGACACTCTCCCCTCCCCTCGAGACACTCTCCCCTCCTCTCGGGACACTCTCCCCTCCCCCCCCCGGACACACTCCCCTCCCCCTGGGACACTCTCCCCTCCCCCTGAGACACTCTCCCCTCCCCCCAAGACACTATCCCCTCCCCCCAGGGACACTCTCCCCTCCCCACCCCCGGGACAATTTCCCCTCCCCCCGGGACACTCTCCCCTCCCCTCTTGACACTCTCCGCTCCCCCCGGGACACTCTCCGTTCCCCCCGGGACATTCTCCCCTCCCCCTGGGACACTCTCCCCTCCTCATGAGACACTCTCCCCTCCCCCCGGGACACTCTCCCCGCCCCCCGAGAAACTCTCCCCTCCCCCGAGACACACTCCCCTCCCCCTGAGACACTCTCCCCTCCCCCGAAACACTCTCCCCTCCCGCCGAGACACTCTCCCCTCCCCCTGAGACACACTCCCCTCCCTCTGAGACACTCTCCCCACCCCCCGAGACACGCTCCCCTCCCCCCGTGACACTCTCCCCTCCCCCCGAGACACTCTCCTCTCCCCCCGAGACACTCTCCCCTCCCCCGAGACACTCTCCCCTCCCTCCGGGACACTCTCCCCTCCCCCCGGGACACTCTCCCCTCCGCACCCCCCGGGACAATCTCTCCTCCCCACGGGACACACTCTCCTCCCCTCGGGACACTCACACCTCCCCCCGGTACACTCTCCCCTCCCCCTGAGACACACTCCCCTCCCCTCGGTTCACTCTCCCCTCCCCCCAGGACACACTGCCCTCCCCCCGAGACACTCTCGCCTCCCCCAGAGACACACTACCCTCCCCCCGAGACATTCTCCCCTCCCCCCGAGACACTCTCCCCGCCCCCCGGACACTCTCCCCTCCCCCTGGGACACTCTCCCCTCGCCCTGGGACACTCTCCCCTCACCCTGGGACACTCTCCCCTCCCCCCGGGACACTCTCCCCTCCCCCCGAGACACTCTGCCATCCCCCCGAGACACTCTCCACTCCATCTGAGACACTCTCGCCTCCCCCTGAGACACCCTCCCCTCCCCCCGAGGCACTCACCACTCCCCTCCCCCCGAGACACTCACCCCTCCCCTCCCCCCGAGACATTCTCCCCTCCCCCCAGGACACTCTCCCTTCCCCCCGGGACACTCTCCCCTCCCCCGGGACACTCTCCCCTCCTCTCGGGACACTCTCCCCTCCCCCCGGACACTCCCCCCTCCCCCTGGGACACTCTCCCCTCCCCCTGGGACTCTCTCCCTCCCCCTGAGACACTCTCCCCTCCCCCCGGACACTCCCCCCTCCCCCTGGGACACTCTCCCCTCCCCCCCGGGACACTCTCCCCTCCCCACCCCCGAGACACTCTCCCCTCCCCCCGGGACACACTCCCCTCCCCTCCCCCCGGGACACTCTCCCCTCCCCTCGGGACACTCTCCCCTCCTCCCAGGACACTCTCCCCTCCCCCTGAGACACTCTCCCCTCCCCTGTGGACACTCTCCGCTCCCCCGGGACACTCTCCGTTCCCCCCGGGACACTCTCCCCTCCCCCCGGGACACTCACCCCTCCCCCCGGGACACTCTACCCTCCCCTCTCCTCGGGACTCTCTCCCCTCCCCCGAGACACTCTCCCCTCACCCCGGGAAACACTCTCCCCTCCCCCCGCGACAATCTCCCCTCACCCCGGGACACTCTCCCCTCCCCCCGGGACACTCTAACCTCCCCCCGGGACACTCTCCCCTCCCCCCGGGACACTCTCCCCTCCCCCTGAGACACTCTGCCCTCCCCCCGGGACACTCTCCCCTCCCCCCGAGGCACTCTGCCCTCCCCTCGAGACACTCTCCCCTCCCCCCGAGACACTATCCCCTCCCCTGGAGACACTCTCCCCTCCATCTGAGACACTCTCACCTCCCCCTGAGACACCCTCCCCTCCCCCCGAGACACTCACCACTCACCTCCCCACGAGACACTGTCCCTCCCCTCCCTCCGAGACATTCTCCCCTCCCACCGAGACACTCTCCCTTCCCCCCGGGAGACTCTCCCCTCCCCCCGGGACACACTCCTCTCCCCCCGTAACACACTCCGCTCCTCCCGTGACACTCTCCTCTCCACCAGAGACACTCTCCCCTCCTCTCGGGACACTCTCCCCTCCCCCCCCGGACACTCTCCCCTCCCCCTGGGACACTCTCCCCTCCCCCTGGGACACTCTCCCCTCCCCCCAAGACACTCTCCCCTCCCCCGAGACACTCTCCCCTCCCCCCAAGACACTCTTCCCTCCCGACCGGGACACTCTCCCCTCCCCCCGGGATACTCTCCCCTCCCCCCCGGGAGACTCTCCCCTCCCCACCCCCGAGACACTCTCCGCTCCCCCCGGGACACCCTCTCCTCCCCTCCTCCCGCGACACTCTCGCCTCCTCCCGGGACACTCTCCCCTCCCCTCGGGACACTCACCCCTCCCCTCGGGACATTCTCCCCTCACTGGAGACACTTTCACCTCCCCCCGAGACACTCTCCACTCACCCCGGGACACTCTCCCCACCTCCCGGGACACTCTCCCTTGCGCCCGGGACACTCTCCCCTCCCCCCGGGACACTCTCCCCTCCCCCCGTGACACTCTCCCATCCTCCCGCGACACTCTTCCCTCCCCTCGGGACACTCTCCCCTCCTCTCGGGACATTCTCCCCTCCCCCCCGGACACTCTCCCCTCCCCCTGGTACACTCTCCCCTCCCCCTGAGACACTCTCCCCTCCCTCCGGGACACTCTCCCCTCCCCCGAGACACTCTCCCCTCCCTCCGGGACACTCTCCCCTCCCCCCCGGGACACTCTCCCCTCCCCTCCCCCCGGGACAATCTCTCTTCCCCACGGGACACACTCCCCTCCCCTCGGGACACTCTCCCCTCCCCCCCGGTACACTCTCCCCTCCCCCTGAGACACTCTCCCCTCCCCTCGGGTCACTCTCCCCTCCCCCCAGGACACTCTCCCTTCCCCCCGGGACACTCTCCCCTCCCCTCGGGACACTCTCCCCTCCCCCCGGGACATTCTCCCCTCCCCTCTCCGCGGGACACTCTCCCCTCCCCCCCCGAGACACTCTCCCCACCCGCGGGTCACTCTCCCCTCCTGCCGCGACACTCTCCCCTCCCCCCGAGACACTCTCCCCTCCCCCCGGGACACTCTCCCCTCCCCCTGAGACACTCTCCCCTCCCCCGAGACACACTCCCCTCCTCCCGGGACACTCTCCCCTCCCCTCGGGACACTCTCCACTCCCCCCGAGGCACTCTGCCCTCCCCCCGGGACACTCTCCCCTCCTCCCAGGACACCCTCCCCTCCCCCTGAGACACTCTCCCCTCCCCTCTGGACACTCTCCGCTCCCCCCGGGACACTCTCCTTTCCCCCCGAGACACTCTGCCATCCCCCCGAGACACTCTCCCCTCCCCCCGAGACACTAACCCCTCCCCTGGAGACACTCTCCCCTCCATCTGAGACACTCTCGCCTCCCCCTGAGACACCCTCCCCTCCCCCCGAGACACTCACCACTCACCTCCCAACGAGCCACTCTCCCTCCCCTCCCTCCGAGACATTCTTCCCTCCCCCCGAGATACTCTCCCTTCCCCCCGGGACACTCTCCCCTCCCCCCGGGACACACTCCCCTCCCCCCGTAACACATTCCCCTCCTCCCGGGACACTCTCCTCTCCACACGAGACACTCTCGCCTCCCCCCGGGACCCTCTCCCCTCCCCTCGAGACACTCTCCCCTCCTCTCGGGACACTCTCCCCTCCCCCCCGGACACTCTCCCCTCCCCCTGGGACACTCTCCCCTCCCCCAAGAAACTCTCCCCTGCCCCCGGGACACTCTCCCCTCCCCCCGGGACAATCTCCCCTCCCCCCCGGGACACTCTCCCCTCCCCTATGGACACTCTCCGCTCCCCCCGGGACACTCTCCGTTCCCCCCGGGACACTCTCCCCTCCCCCTGGGACACTCTCCCCTCCTCATGAGACACTCACCCCTCCCCCCGGGACACTCTCCCCGCCCCCCGAGACACTCTCCCCTCCCCCCGAGACACACTCCCATCCCCCTGAGACACTCTCCCCTCCCCTGGAGACACTCTCCCCTCCATCTGAGACACTCTCGCCTCCCCCTGAGACACCCTCCCCTCCCCCCGAGACATTCTCCCCTCCCCCCGAGACACTCTCCCTTCCCCCCGTAACACACTCCCCTCCTCCCGGGACACTCTCCTCTCCCCCCGAGACACTCTCGCCTCCTACCGGGACACTCTCCCCTCCCCTCGAGACACTCTCCCCTCCTCTCGGGACACTCTCCCCTCCCCCCCCCGGACACACTCCCCTCCCCCTGGGACTCTCTCCCTCCCCCTGAGACACTCTCCCTTTCCCCCAAGACACTCTCCCCTCCCCCCGGGACACTCTCCCCTCCCCCCGGGATACTCTCCCCTCCCCCCCGGGACACTCTCCCCTCCCCACCCCCGAGACACTCTCCCGTCCCCCCGGGACACACTCCCCTCCCCTCCCCCCGGGACACTCTCCCCTCCCCTCGGGACACTCTCCCCTCCTCCCAGGACACTCTCCCCTCCCCCTAAGACACTCTCCCCTCCCCTCTGGACACTCTCCGCTCCCCCGGGACACTCTCCGTTCCCCCCGGGACACTCTCCCCTCCCCCCGGGACACTCACCCCTACCCCCGGGACACTCTACCCTCCCCTCTCCTCGGGACTCTCTCCCCTCCCCCCTGAGACACTCTCCCCTCACCCCGGGAAACACTCTCCCCTCCCCCCGCGACAATCTCCCCTCACCCCGGGACACTCTCCCCTCCCCCCGAGACACTCTCCCCTCCCCCCGGGACACTCTAACCTCCCCCCGGGACACTCTCCCCTCCCCCCGGGACACTCTCCCCTCCCCCTGAGACACTCTGCCCTCCCCCCGGGACACTCTCCCCTCCCCCCGAGGCACTCTGCCCTCCCCTCGAGACACTCTCCCCTCCCCCCGAGACACTATCCCCTCCCCTGGAGACACTCTCCCCTCCATCTGAGACACTCTCACCTCCCCCTGAGACACCCTCCCCTCCCCCCGAGACACTCACCACTCACCTCCCCACGAGACACTGTCCCTCCCCTCCTTCCGAGACATTCTCCCCTCCCCCCGAGACACTCTCCCTTCCCCCCGGGAGACTCTCTCCTCCCCCCGGGACACACTCCTCTCCCCCCGTAACACACTCCGCTCCTCCCGTGACACTCTCCTCTCCACCAGAGACACTCTCCCCTCCTCTCGGGACACTCTCCCCTCCCCCACCGGACACTCTCCCCTCCCCCTGGGACACTCTCCCCTCCCCCTGGAACACTCTCCCCTCCCCCCAAGACACTCTCCCCTCCCGACCGGGACACTCTCCCCTCCCCCCGGGATACTCTCCCCTCCCCCCCGGGAGACTCTCCCCTCCCCACCCCCGAGACACTCTCCGCTCCCCCCGGGACACCCTCTCCTCCCCTCCTCCCGCGACACTCTCGCCTCCTCCCGGGACACTCACCCCTCCCCTCGGGACATTCTCCCCTCCCCCGAGACACTCTCCACTCACCCCGGGACACTCTCCCCACCTCCCGGGACACTCTCCCTTGCGCCCGGGACACTCTCCCCTCCCCCCGGGACACTCTCCCCTCCCCCCGTGACACTCTCCCCTCCTCCCGCGACACTCTTCCCTCCCCTCGGGACACTCTCCCCTCCTCTCGGGACATTCTCCCCTCCCCCCCGGACACTCTCCCCTCCCCCTGGTACACTCTCCCCTCCCCCTGAGACACTCTCCCCTCCCTCCGGGACACTCTCCCCTCCCCCGAGACACTCTCCCCTCCCTCCGGGACACTCTCCCCTCCCCCCCGGGACACTCTCCCCTCCCCTCCCCCCGGGACAATCTCTCTTCCCCACGGGACACACTCCCATCCCCTCGGGACACTCTCCCCTCCCCCCGGTACACTCTCCCCTCCCCCTGAGACACTCTCCCCTCCCCTCGGGTCACTCTCCCCTCCCCCCAGGACACTCTCCCTTCCCCCCGGGACACTCTCCCCTCCCCTCGGGACACTCTCCCCTCCCCCCGGGACATTCTCCCCTCCCCTCTCCGCGGGACACTCTCCCCTCCCCCCCCGAGACACTCTCCCCACCCGCGGGTCACTCTCCCCTCCTGCCGCGACACTCTCCCCTCCCCCTGAGACACTCTCCCCTCCCCCCGGGACACTCTCCCCTCCCCCTGAGACACTCTGCCCTCCCCCGAGACACTCTCCCCTCCTCCCGGGACACTCTCCCCTCCCCTCGGGACACTCTCCACTCCCCCCGGGACACTCTCCCCTCCCTTCGGGACACTCTCCCCTCCCTCTGCGACACTCTCCCCTCCCCCCGAGACACACTGCCCTCCCCCCGGGACACTCTCCCCTCCCCTCGGGACACTCTCCCCTCCCCTCGGGACATTCTCCCCTCCCCCGAGACACTCTCACCTCCCCCCGAGACACTCTCCACTCACCCCGGGACACTCTCCCCACCTCCCGGGACACTCTCCCTTACGCCCGGGACACTCTCCCCTCCCCCCGGGACACTCTCCCCTCCCCCCGTGACACTCTCCCCTCCTCCCGCGACACTCTTCCCTCCCCTCTGGACACTCTCCCCTACTCTCGGGACATTCTCCCCTCCCCCCCGGACACTCTCCCCTCCCCCTGGTACACTCTCCCCTCCCCCTGAGACACTCTCCCCTCCCTCCGGGACACTCTCCCCTCCCCCGAGACACTCTCCCCTCCCTCCGGGACACTCTCCCCTCCCCCCGGGACACTCTCCCCTCCCCTCCCCCCGGGACAATCTCTCTTCCCCACGGGACACACTCCCCTCCCCTCGGGACACTCTCCCCTCCCCCCGGTACACTCTCCTTTCCCCCTGAGACACTCTCCCCTCCCCTCGGGTCACTCTCCCCTCCCCCCAGGACACTCTCCCTTCCCCCCGGGACACTCTCCCCTCCCCTCGGGACACTCTCCCCTCCCCCCGGGACATTCTCCCCTCTCCTCTCCGCGGGACACTCTCCCCTCCCCCCCGAGACAGTCTCCCCACCCCCGGGTCACTCTCCCCTCCTGCCGCGACACTCTCCCCTCCCCCCGAGACACTCTCCCCTCCCCCCGGGACATTCTCCCCTCTCCTCTCCGCGGGACACTCTCCCCTCCCCCCCGAGACACTCTCCCCTCCCCCCGAGACACTCTCCCCTCCCCCGAGACACTCTCCCCTCCCCCCGAGTCACTCTCCCCTCCCCCCCAGACACTCTCCCCTCCCCCCGAGGCACTCTGCCCTCCCCCCGAGACACTCTCATCTCCCCCCGAGACACTATCCCCTCCCCTGGAGACACTCTCCCCTCCATCTGAGACACTCTCATCTCCCCCCGAGACACCCTCCCCTCCCCCCGAGACACTCACCACTCCCCTCCCCACGAGACACTCTCCCCTCCCCTCCCCCCGAGACATTCTCCCCTCCCCCCGAGACACTCTCCCTTCCCCCTGAGACACTCTCCCCTCCCCCGGGACACGCTCCCCTCCCCCCGTAACACACTCCCCTCCTCCCGGGACACTCACCTCTCCCCCCGAGACACTCTCGCCTCCCCCCGGGACACTCTCCACTCGCCTCGGGACACTCTCCCCTCCTCTCGGGACACTCTCCCCTCCCCCCCCGGACTCTCTCCCCTCCCCCTGAGACATTCTCCCCTCCCCCCAAGACACACTCCCCTCCCCCTGAGACACTCTCCCCTCCCCCCGAAACACTCTCCCCTCCCGCCGAGACACTCTCCCCTCCCCCTGAGACACTCTCCCCTCCTCAGGAGACACTCTCCCCTCCCCCCGGGACACTCTCCCCGCCCCCCGAGACACTCTCCCCTCCCCCCGAGACACACTCCCCTCCCCCTGAGACACTCTCCCCTCCCCCCGAAACACTCTCCCCTCCCGCCGAGACACACTCCCCTCCCCCTGAGACACTCTCCCCTCCCCCCGAAACACTCTCCCCTCCCGCCAAGACACTCTCCCCTCCCCCTGAGACACTCTCCCCTCCTCAGGAGACACTCTCCCCTCCCCCCGGGACACTCTCCCCGCCCCCCGGGACAATCTCTCTTCCCCACGGGACACACTCCCCTCCCCTCGGGACACTCTCCCCTCCCCCCGGTACACTCTCCCCTCCCCCTGAGACACTCTCCCCTCCCCTCGGGTCACTCTCCCCTCCCCCCAGGACACTCTCCCTTCCCCCCGGGACACTCTCCCCTCCCCTCGGGACACTCTCCCCTCCCCCCGGGACATTCTCCCCTCCCCTCTCCGCGGGACACTCTCCCCTCCCCCCCCGAGACACTCTCCCCACCCGCGGGTCACTCTCCCCTCCTGCCGCGACACTCTCCCCTCCCCCCGAGACACTCTCCCCTCCCCCCGGGACACTCTCCCCTCCCCCTGAGACACTCTCCCCTCCCCCGAGACACTCTCCCCTCCTCCCGGGACACTCTCCCCTCTCCTCGGGACACTCTCCACTCCCCCCGAGGCACTCTGCCCTCCCCTCGAGACACTCTCCCCTCCCCTCCACCCGGGACACTCTCCCCTCCCCCCGGGACACTCTCCCCTCCTCCCAGGACACCCTCCCCTCCCCCTGAGACACTCTCCCCTCCCCTCTGGACACTCTCCGCTCCCCCCGGGACACTCTCCTTTCCCCCCGAGACACTCTGCCATCCCCCCGAGACACTCTCCCCTCCCCCCGAGACACTAACCCCTCCCCTGGAGACACTCTCCCCTCCATCTGAGACACTCTCGCCTCCCCCTGAGACACCCTCCCCTCCCCCGAGACACTCACCACTCACCTCCCAACGAGCCACTCTCCCTCCCCTCCCTCCGAGACATTCTTCCCTCCCCCCGAGATACTCTCCCTTCCCCCCGGGACACTCTCCCCTCCCCCCGGGACACACTCCCCTCCCCCCGTAACACATTCCCCTCCTCCCGGGACACTCTCCTCTCCACACGAGACACTCTCGCCTCCCCCCGGGACCCTCTCCCCTCCCCTCGAGACACTCTCCCCTCCTCTCGGGACACTCTCCCCTCCCCCCCGGACACTCTCCCCTCCCCCTGGGACACTCTCCCCTCCCCCTGGGACACTCTCCCCTCCCCCCAAGAAACTCTCCCCTGCCCCCGGGACACTCTCCCCTCCCCCCGGGACAATCTCCCCTCCCCCCGGGACACTCTCCCCTCCCCTATGGACACTCTCCGCTCCCCCCGGGACACTCTCCGTTCCCCCCGGGACACTCTCCCCTCCCCCTGGGACACTCTCCCCTCCTCATGAGACACTCACCCCTCCCCCCGGGACACTCTCCCCGCCCCCCGAGACACTCTCCCCTCCCCCCGAGACACACTCCCATCCCCCTGAGACACTCTCCCCTCCCCTGGAGACACTCTCCCCTCCATCTGAGACACTCTCGCCTCCCCCTGAGACACCCTCCCCTCCCCCCGAGACATTCTCCCCTCCCCCCGAGACTCTCTCCCTTCCCCCCGTAACACACTCCCCTCCTCCCGGGACACTCTCCTCTCCCCCCGAGACACTCTCGCCTCCTACCGGGACACTCTCCCCTCCCCTCGAGACACTCTCCCCTCCTCTCGGGACACTCTCCCCTCCCCCCCCCGGACACACTCCCCTCCCCCTGGGACTCTCTCCCTCCCCCTGAGACACTCTCCCTTTCCCCCAAGACACTCTCCCCTCCCCCCGGGACACTCTCCCCTCCCCCCGGGATACTCTCCCCTCCCCCCCGGGACACTCTCCCCTCCCCACCCCCGAGACACTCTCCCGTCCCCCCGGGACACACTCCCCTCCCCTCCCCCCGGGACACTCTCCCCTCCCCTCGGGACACTCTCCCCTCCTCCCAGGACACTCTCCCCTCCCCCTAAGACACTCTCCCCTCCCCTCTGGACACTCTCCGCTCCCCCGGGACACTCTCCGTTCCCCCCGGGACACTCTCCCCTCCCCCCGGGACACTCACCCCTACCCCCGGGACACTCTACCCTCCCCTCTCCTCGGGACTCTCTCCCCTCCCCCCTGAGACACTCTCCCCTCACCCCGGGAAACACTCTCCCCTCCCCCCGCGACAATCTCCCCTCACCCCGGGACACTCTCCCCTCCCCCCGAGACACTCTCCCCTCCCCCCGGGACACTCTAACCTCCCCCCGGGACACTCTCCCCTCCCCCCGGGACACTCTCCCCTCCCCCTGAGACACTCTGCCCTCCCCCCGGGACACTCTCCCCTCCCCCCGAGGCACTCTGCCCTCCCCTCGAGACACTCTCCCCTCCCCCCGAGACACTATCCCCTCCCCTGGAGACACTCTCCCCTCCATCTGAGACACTCTCACCTCCCCCTGAGACACCCTCCCCTCCCCCCGAGACACTCACCACTCACCTCCCCACGAGACACTGTCCCTCCCCTCCCTCCGAGACATTCTCCCCTCCCCCCGAGACACTCTCCCTTCCCCCCGGGAGACTCTCCCCTCCCCCCGGGACACACTCCTCTGCCCCCGTAACACACTCCGCTCCTCCCGTGACACTCTCCTCTCCACCAGAGACACTCTCCCCTCCTCTCGGGACACTCTCCCCTCCCCCCCCGGACACTCTCCCCTCCCCCTACGACACTCTCCCCTCCCCCTGGAACACTCTCCCCTCCCCCCAAGACACTCTCCCCTCCCGACCGGGACACTCTCCCCTCCCCCCGGGATACTCTCCCCTCCCCCCCGGGAGACTCTCCCCTCCTCACCCCCGAGACACTCTCCGCTCCCCCCGGGACACCCTCTCCTCCCCTCCTCCCGCGACACTCTCGCCTCCTCCCGGGACACTCACCCCTCCCCTCGGGACATTCTCCCCTCCCCCGAGACACTCTCCACTCACCCCGGGACACTCTCCCCACCTCCCGGGACACTCTCCCTTGCGCCCGGGACACTCTCCCCTCCCCCGGGACACTCTCCCCTCCCCCCGTGACACTCTCCCCTCCTCCCGCGACACTCTTCCCTCCCCTCGGGACACTCTCCCCTCCTCTCGGGACATTCTCCCCTCCCCCCCGGACACTCTCCCCTCCCCCTGGTACACTCTCCCCTCCCCCTGAGACACTCTCCCCTCCCTCCGGGACACTCTCCCCTCCCCCGAGACACTCTCCCCTCCCTCCGGGACACTCTCCCCTCCCCCCCGGGACACTCTCCCCTTCCCTCCCCCCGGGACAATCTCTCTTCCCCACGGGACACACTCCCATCCCCTCGGGACACTCTCCCCTCCCCCCGGTACACTCTCCCCTCCCCCTGAGACACTCTCCCCTCCCCTCGGGTCACTCTCCCCTCCCCCCAGGACACTCTCCCTTCCCCCCGGGACACTCTCCCCTCCCCTCGGGACACTCTCCCCTCCCCCCGGGACATTCTCCCCTCCCCTCTCCGCGGGACACTCTCCCCTCCCCCCCCGAGACACTCTCCCCACCCGCGGGTCACTCTCCCCTCCTGCCGCGACACTCTCCCCTCCCCCTGAGACACTCTCCCCTCCCCCCGGGACACTCTCCCCTCCCCCTGAGACACTCTGCCCTCCCCCGAGACACTCTCCCCTCCTCCCGGGACACTCTCCCCTCCCCTCGGGACACTCTCCACTCCCCCCGGGACACTCTCCCCTCCCTTCGGGACACTCTCCCCTCCCCCTGCGACACTCTCCCCTCCCCCCGAGACACACTGCCCTCCCCCCGGG